>NC_135481.1:195361651-195517980 GCF_052094955.1 Ictidomys tridecemlineatus | reverse complement strand
CTCTTCCTTCCTTCCTCCCTTCCTCCCTCCCTTCCTCTCTCTCTTCCTCCCTCCCTCCCTCCTCCCTTCCTTCCTTCCTTCCTTCCTCCCTTCCTCCCCCTCTTCCTCCCTTCCTCCCTCTCTTCCTCCCTTCCTCCCTCTCTTCCTCCCTTCCTCCCTCTCTTCCTTCCTTCCTCCCTCCCTCCCTCCCTTCTTTCCTTCTTTCCTTCCTCCCCCCCTTCCTCCCTCTCTCCCTCCCTCCCTCCCTCCTCCCTTCCTTCCCTCCCTTCCTCTTTCCTCCCTCCCTTTCTCCTCCCTTCCTCCCTCCCCTCCCTCTCCTCCTCCCTCCTCCCTCCCCCCTTCCTCCTTCCCTTCCTTCCTCCCTCTCTTCCTTCCTTCCTCCCTCCCTCCCTCCCTCCCTTCCTTCCTCCCTTCCTTCCTTCCTTCCTTCCTTCCTCCCTTCCTTCCTTCCTTCCTTCCTTCCTCCCTTCCTTCCTTCCTTCCTTCCTTCCTCCCTCCCTCCCTCCCTCCCTTCCTTCCTCCCTTCCTTCCTTCCTTCCTTCCTCCCTCCCTTCCTTCCTCCCTTCCTTCCTTCCTTCCTTCCTTCCTCCCTTCCTTCCTTCCTTCCTTCCTTCCTCCCTTCCTTCCTTCCTTCCTTCATGTGTGTTTTCTGGTTAGTTTGGTTTTTAGTTTTTAGGGTCAAGAGGGTCTATGTTCTTGATCGTGTATTTTCATGATGGGGGTGAGACGGCCGCCCAGTGAAAGATCCCAACAGGAAAACCAGTCCCTGGAGGGGGGACAGGCTCCTCTCTCTCCCGACCCCAGCCCTGGAGTCCTGCTCAGAGGCGGAGCTGCTCTGGAGCCAGGTGACCTGGGGTCAGACCCCAGCGCTCGCCAGCTCCTGTGGCCTTGAACTGGGCACCCCGCCCTGTGCACCCCAGTTTCTTCATCTGTAAAATGGGAGAATCACTGCTGCCCTCGTAGAGCTTCGCGGGGACTGAATGAGGTCACACTCTAGGGCGTACAGAGAAAGCGCTTCGCGGGTGTTTGTCAGGAATCGAGGACCGGGTGTTGGGCACACTCTGGACGAGTGGTTCTTCACCGTGGCAGCACACGGGAATCACTGGGGGACTCAGAGCTTCCGGGTGCCTGGAGCACCCCACAGCGATCCTGGTCTTGGTATGCAGTGCAGGCGGAGGCTGGGATTCCTTTCATGCCGCACACAGCATCACAGTGTGCAAGCAGGACTGAAAGTGAGCGCGCTCCTTATTCCCCATGTGCATCCGTTAGCATAGGTGAGGTACGCTGCAGTAACAAACATCCCCAACTCTATTTCTCAGTCCACCTTTCACTGTGGTGTAAGTCCATCACCAGCAGCAGCTGGATGGGTGCCACCTTTACCCTGGAACCCAGGCAGGCAGAATAGCCTTCATCCAGAACACGCTCCCTGCTGTGAAGTGGGAAGAAAGCCAGCTTGACGCACCTGCATCAGCTCACGGCGGCCCTGGCCAAGAGGGAGACTCCACTTCTGCCCACGTAGTATCATCCAAAGCCAGTCATGTGGTCACACCCGAGTTCAACAGGGTCACTGTATTGGGGACAGCAGACTCTTTCTGATAGCCAAGTTTGTAGACCAACGGTCAGGCCCTCCCAGTGCCCACACACCTCCCCTGAAGCCTTCCCGGCGTCCCACGAAACCAAAAAGTGCTTTCCCTGGGCGCTGACGCTTTTACCACGATCTGAGTGGGTGCTCCGGGGTCAGTAGTTACTTTGGGAAGGCACAGAGGAGAGAGGAGGGATTAAAGGTGACGGTCAAAGCCAGGTCTTGTAGCCCACGCTGGCTGCAGCCACTTCCACAGGACGTGTCCTGGTGACACGGTCACTGAGGTGTCTGCAGAGCCAGGTGTTCGCAGGAGACCTAACGCTGGAGCAGGTGGATAGGAGCTAGCAGCCGGCCCTGGAGGCTGGGCGCCGTCACCAGCCCGGCCCCCACGGGCACACTCCAGGCCACTCGAGAGCTGGCCGAGGAGAAGGACCCACGCTGCCCTCAGGGGTGGGCAGGGAGGCTGAGACCCAGAGGCTGCGCCTGCATGGGACTGTGCCTTGTCTTTCCCACAGGACACCACGGCGTCCGTGCGCATCGGCCTGATGATGGAGGAGATGATCTTCAACCTGGCGGACACACACCTCTTCTTCAATGACCTGGAGGTTTGCAGTCCCTGGTCCCCGTGGGGGTTGCCACTTCGCCTCCTCGAGGGGAGAGCAGATGCTTCTTTCCACCTCTTCTTTCTTTTCTTTCCTTTTTACATCTCTTTTTCTTTTAGAGGCTTGAAACTTTTGCTAGCAACCCCCAAGAAGGCCCAGAACTGGGCCAACAATGGCTCATTGGAAACACTTGGCCCGATTATCTCCCTGCCCCGGCGCTGTCCAGGGCAGTCCTGCTAATCCAATAAGGGCTGCGTCGATTCTTCCTCCTGAAATTCGCTATTTAATAAGTTTATTAAGGCAAATTAGGGCAGATCCTCCTGGGTCAGCGATGATTAGCAGTGGGCCAGGATGGAAGCTTTTAAAAACAATTTACATTCCCCTGAAAGCATGTTTTACAAAGAAGGAGAGTGAGAGCGAGCGAGCGGGGACTAATCTTATTTAGTGTATCTGCTCCTGAGCCCCCAGGCAAGATGCAAGGGAGGTAGGAAGGAGCGGGGCAGCTTCGGAAATAAACTGAAGTTATTTATTTCTGACAGTCTGTGTCGGAAAGATTCGGGAAGGACTTCAAATGGAAAACATATTTAAAAGAGAACTATTTAAGCAAAGGAGTCAAGAGCTGCGTCATGAATTTTTTTAAAATTCAGGCTCAGAAAGGCTCAGAACTGCTTTTGTCATGTTCAGAGTGAATCTGAGCTTCCTGGTGACCAAAGCAGGAAGAAGACTTCCCTCAAATGGAGGAAGAAGCAGCTCTCCTCAGGTGAAGAGAGGTTGGAGTGATAGAAAAGGTCAGCGTGAGGCTCTTCTGGCTTTGTAGATGACAATCAGGTTATTGGCTCAACAGATTGAAAAATAAAGGCGTCTTACCATAAAACTGTATGTGAAAGAACAATTCTGTTTATCCCACTAGGAATAGTTTTTCTCAGTCTCTAGAAAATCCCTGGGACCGAGCTGCAGAGCTGAAGTATAAAGGTGTGGATTCCAAACCTGTGCTCGCCCAGGGCAGTGTGAATATCCATCCTCAGGGAAGGTCCTCGGGCTGGAGACGGGAATCCTGGCCGTCTTGGGCTCTGTCTTTCCATCCAAAAGACAGACTCGATGTTCTCTGCCCAACAGAACCCGATTCAAGGAAAGGGTCTGGGTGGAAAGTGAGTAAGGAGGAGCCTGGGGGAGAACACCTCTGGAGCGAGGCCAGCACTGTCCTTGGCCAAAGCAAGGTGCGGGTGCTCTTTAGCGCCCTCCCATGGCGGGGGGAGAACAGGAAGAGAGAGAGCTCGGAGGGTTGGTTTATTCGTTTGTTTGTTTGTTTGTTTGATGGCCATTAAATTCAGCAAGTGTTTCTGGAACCTGTAACAAAGACTGAGCTGACTGGGAATATCAAAACCTAACTTGCTTTAGAATAAAAAGGGAGGGCACATGGGGCCTCGCGGTCAAAAAGTCCAGAGTAGATCTCCTGTTTGCACCGGGGGCACCCTGATTTGCATAAACCCCCAGGGCCCAGGCAGAAACAGCCAATCAAATCCAAAAGTGAGACAGTCTGCGACAGCAGAAGGGGTGCAAGGAGCATCACAGGTCAGAGGTGAGAGCGGTGGTGGGCGGATGGCGTCCTCCAGGGATGATGCTCCAGGGGAGTGAGGGCAGGCGCCGGCCAGACATTGATCCCAGCAGGTGGGACAGCAAGTGCCAAGGCCCTGGGGTGAGCACAGGAACTCGGTGACGAGTCTGGAGAGGGAGGTGCCGTAGAATCAGCGTATCCCAAGTGCTGTGCAGAGCCACGGGAGAGGGGACACTAAGCAAGAGAGGCCACATGACCTGGCTTTCCAAAGACCACTCTGGCTGCTGCACGGAGAGTGGGCAGTGGGCAGGAGGCGTGGGGGTGGGAGCAGGTGAAGAGGTGGCGTAGGCGACCAAGCAGGGGAGAACGGGGGGTTGGAGCCAGGGGTCAGGAAGGGCTTTGGGGACAAGGTGAAGCCCAGGGACTCACTGAAGCGTGGGGTGGGGCAGAGGCTGGCAGGACTCCTGGCGTGGTCTGCCCGTTGTGGTCAGTAGATGAGTGAAGCGGAGGGCGTGGGCAGGCCGTGGGCACCCTCCTCGCATCACAGGCGCCCGAGGCTCCCAAGGGCGCGGGAGGCTTGGACCTGGGCGGGCTCCAGGCCGTGTCTTCAGAATCCCTCCGCCCCTGCTCTTTCTTGCTGGCCCCAGAGTCCAGGGCTGGGTCCCACCTCTTGTGAAGGTCCTGATCGCCAGCTGGAGCTGCGCAGGGAAGCCAGCTTGGTTTATTCTCTAATGTTTTTCAAAAATGTCCCCCGGGCCAGGAGCCCCCAGGGCACGTGGCAGCATTGAAACCAGGTTACGCCCGGAGAAGTTCAGACGCCCACAAGTGAAAGCCACTGTTTGTTGGTGCAGGCGCCTGTCAGAGGCAAGCAGCAGCCCCAGGCTCCCGGGAGGCCAGGCAGGGAGGGCCAGCTCCAGGCCGCTCCCTCAGATGGACCCGCTCAGGGAGCAGAGTCAATCCGCAGTGCCACCTGCAAATAAGGGTTCCCTTCTGCCTCCAGCAGCTTCTCCCCGAGAACTCACCCCCGGCTGAGTGCTGCGGGTCAACCACACTCAAAACCAGCCAGGGGCCGGCTGGATGGCACACATCCTCCTACTCAGGAGGCTGAGGCAGGAGGATCACAAATTCAAGGCCAGCCTCAGCAACTTAGATCCTGTCTCAAAATATTTTTTTAATTTTCTGAAAGGGGTGGGGTGTGAGTAGAAGTAGAACCCCCTTGAGTTCAGTCCCCAGTGGGAGCGAGACCCATGACCGCAAGGCACTGGCCTCTTGGTCGGGAGGCAGACCATAAAGAACTGAATATAGACTCTCATGTCCAATAAGGAGCAGTCCAAAGAGACCGAGAAAGAAAGGGCAGCAGGGGCTGCTGTCACGGGGTATTGTCTCTCCAGGAAAGTCCTCTGACATTTAAACAGACACCTGCAGAGGTGAGAGAGAGGGGCCACGTGGGCATCTGGAAGACGTTCCAGACAGAAGGACAGCAGTGCAAAGGTCCTGAGGCATGTCCCAGGTCGGCGGGTTCCAGGGAGAGGAAGGAGGCCCGTGCCGCTGAGTGGAGGGGCAGGAAGGGCTGGGGCGGGCACTGGGGCAGGGCCTTTGGCCACTGCCAGGCTTTGGATCCCACCCTGGCTGTGTGACCTGGGCCAGCGGCTCCGCCTCTCTGAGCCCCAGTCTCCTCCTCTGTGAACTGAGCCGAGGGGAAGCCCCACCTCTGGGTGGTCACTATGAAGGGGGCCAGCACAGGGTCCCACGGTCTGGGCTCTGAGCACCCCAGGGACACGCGGGAGGGTGCCACCTTCGGGACGGTTCCATTTTCTTCGTAGGCGATCATGTCACTGTGAATCTGGAAAACAGAGCTAGCTCCCTACTAACCCCCACAGCGAGGCCCACAGAGGCGGGGCACCCTGTGACAGTGGCCACCCATCAATCACAGCGGCTCACTGAGGTCTTGTGACACAGCTGCTTGTGGCCCGTCACAGCGGGGGACGTGGTGGCCACGCTGTGATCCCACTCCCCGGGGGCGGGGGTGGGGAGTCCCCTGAGCCCAAGTCCCCATCTCAGAAGAAAGGGAAGGGGCCACCACCAGTGTCTGAGGTGACAGTCTCTAATGATTTAAAAGGGAGTAAAGTCGTGGTGAACAGTGGGGGGCATTGTCTGGAAATCTGCTCCCGCCGTGTCGATCTGCGAGGCTCACTTCACACTGGACGTCAGTGGAGACCCCTCGGGAGCCCCCCTGGGCCAGGCTGACCCTGGCGTCTCCGGCCGTGGGAGGGGCTGCTCTGCTCCGTCCAGTAGCGCAGCCGCCTGCCCCGTGGGGGCACCCAATGGGCGGAGCTCCCGACCCGGGACCGCTGCGGCGGAGACACTGGATTTGTCACCGTGTTTAACTTTAGGTGACTTTAGGGTAAAGAACACGTGTGACGGGTGACATGTGGGACACAGGAGAACGTCTACCTCCTTGTAGAAAGTCTCTAAGCCATGACTGCACCTCAGTGTGACAGAGGTGGCCACAGTGACCTGCACCTCAGTGTGACAGAGGTGGCCACAGTGACCTGCACCTCAGTGTGACAGAGGTGGCCACAGTGACCTGCACCTCAGTGTGACAGAGGTGGCCACAGTGACCTGCACCTCAGCTGTGACAGAGGTGGTGACAGTGACCTGCACTTCAGCTGTGACGGGTGGTGACAGTGATCACGACAGCTGGCACCTCCTGGGCGCTGGCGGGCGCGCGGCCTGGTTGGGAGCCCCTCTGTCCCCTGTGCCGTGGGCTCCGTGACAGGCCTGGCGGCAGGGCGTCTTCCCAGCGTCTGGAGGCTGCTGCCCGTCCTCAGGATGCCGGGGGCTTGGCTTCTGCGGAGAGGCCTCTTCCTGGTGGGGACAGCCACCGTCTTGCCGTGTCTTGGCGTGACCTCGCCTCCGAGGCGGCACTGGGACCTGGGAGCTGCGTCCTTCACCGCGTCCCCTGCGCTATGCTCCTGCTCGAGGAAGAAGGTGGGAAGCCGGGGCCTCTGGAGGCCGTGGGCAGAGGAGGCGTCGGAGCAGCCGGGAAGGCGGGATGTGACCCCAGAGGAAGGGACACCCGGGGCAAACGCCAACGGCGGCCGAGAGCCCCACGTGGGCCTGGGCCTGCAAAGCTCACAGTCGCGGCCTCCAGCCCAGCCTCCACCCCGCTGCCCGGACTCCTCGGCGTCAGAGCAGCGCAGGGACCTTAAGGCATTTCCAGAAAGGACGAGGACGTGTGACCAGGGGTCATGACACGGCGGGGGCTGGGGTGGGCACACAAGGAGGTCACGGGCACCATCCCAGAGGTAGCCGACGGGTGCCAGCCGGTGACTGAAGAGCCACCTGCCTGTCCCTCATCATGTGGGCCACGGGAGACCGGCGCCCCCGCTGCAGAGACAGGACGAGGGGCCCGAGATCCCCACCGCGACGCGCACCACGCCCCGACTGCACCTGGCACCCCGCACGCGGACCCCCTGAGCCCCACCCCCCCGCAGGGAGGTGCCCTTCCTCTGCTCAGACAGGACACTGGGGCCCGGCGGGGACAAGCTCCAAGACCCAGCGGACGCTTGTGGGTCTGGGCTGTTGGTCCCTCGTGGAGTCGCACGTTGGAGGTGACTTGTGACCGAGGATGAGCAGAGCCCTGGAGACCCTGGGCCAGGAACAAGGGGAACGTGAGGGTCCCGGCGGGGCAGCCTGGCGGCCTGGTGCGGCCCCGGAGCTTTGGGACCGACCAGGCTGGCGGGGTCAGAAGCAGCTGGAGTGGGGGCGGCCGGGGGCTGCTGACCGTCTGCGTCAGGTTCCGCAGGAGCCTCGGGGAGAGGGAGTCACTGTGTCAGGTCTGAGCTGCTGTCACAGTGTCCTTCCCCACGGGCCACAAAGACAGGCCAAGCCCCGCGTGCTCTCGGGACAACATGGAGACAGCGCAGGGAGACAGCCCAGTCCCCGCCAGGCAACGCATCCGCTGGCTGCTCTGGAGAGGAGAGTGGACGGACCCCTGCCTGCAGCCGGGGGAGGGGTCCGCAGCCTCACTTTTAAAGTCCACCTCCCTGAAGGAGAGTGGCCGGGGAGCTCCTGGGGCGACCAGAGTCTTTTTCCTAAAGCCAAGCCGCCCACAGTTGTGTTCTGCACTCCGTCTCCAAGGGCTGGGCCACAGGAGAGCTGGGGAAGGGCCCGCCCTCGGCAGCCCCCCCAGCAGGCTCCCCCGGGGGGTCCGTCCCAGCGCTCAGACAGGCACAGCAAGGATTCTGCAGTATCCACCCTGGGGCGCAGGAGAAGGGGAGCCAGGAAACTCCCGAGGCCGGTGGTCGACAGGCCATGAACATAGACGAGCCTCGGGCCAGCACCGTGAGGGGCAGGGGACAAGTCACCCAGCCACGCCGGCGTGAGAAGAGCAGCGCTCCGGCAGGTTCTCCGCGTGAAGAACTGCTGCTGTGAGTTGGAAAGGCCAGGTGAAGCTGACCCCTTCAGGTGGGTCGCCCAAAGGAGCCGGAGGGAAATGAAGAATAAATAAATGATCACAAGAGAGCGTCACACTGCTGAAGTCCTTCTCCCCCGAGATGGCACTGGGTCCCGCTGGTTTGAACAAGAGTCCCGACGAGCCCTCCAGGAAAGCTCAGTCCCACTCTGCACAACGTCACAGCCAAGAATGTCCCCCCCACGCTTCTGCTGTCACCCTGAAACTAAAGCCGGATTCCGAGCTTATGGACAAGTGGACTCACCGCATCCCGTGGAGGTTGGGGTGTCCTGCCATCCAGCAGAGGGGACCGCCCCTGCCTCTCTCCACACAGGCTCCTGAGGTCCTGGGGGACGTCAGTCTCCACACGGTGAAAGGACCATGTGGACCAGCTTCTGGGGGCCTGCCCCCGCCTCAGCACACACCGGCAGGCAGGCGTTCTGGCCGTTTTTCATGATTTAAAAACACAGAACAAGACCCGTGACCTTGTCCTGTCACCGAGAAGGCCCAGGGCGATGACGCCCCTATCACCATGAGCCATCAGGGTCCCGGTCTTAGTCTGTAACACCATCTTCAATCCAAGGACCGGAGCTCCCGGGAGAGATGGCAGGTCCCGGCTGGAGCAGGGGTGTAGATGGCCAGCAGCATCCGACAGTGGCTGAAAGTCAAGATGTGCCCAAAGCCCCACCATGACGGGTCCTACGGAAGGGACACGGGATCCAGCTGAGAGCTTCCAACAACCTAGTCATAAGATATCACACAGTGTTGACCCTGACCCAGAATACCAAGTGGGTATCCCTAAGTCCAGCTGATGGAGGTAAACGAACACAAAAACAAGTCAGTGGGGACTAGACAAGGGTCCAAAAGGCCCCAAATAATTCACGCAGATATCACACCCCCTGTGAGCCCCGCCTGGAGACTTCCTTCCAAAATACAGAACAGAGAGGGAGAGGGACGGTACAGATGACGCCCGAGGGGCAGCACCTTAGCCAGGGGCCACGGTCCACTGCAACAGTGCTACATTGACCCTCACTATGGGGGGGCGCTTCCCTTCGCTGACCCCCACCCAGGCCCCTGACCCAGGCCACAAGAAGAACGGCACATAGATCCCAACCGAGAGGCGTCTGCAGAGTGAGCTGAGCGCCGCTCCTCACACTCAGGAGCAAGGAAAGTCTGCCGCAGCCCAGAGGGGCCCAGGGAGCCCTGATCCCACGTGCCCCCCATGGGACCCTGGAACAGAAGGAGGCACACGGGAAAGCTCTGGAAATCCGACCCCAGGGCTAACAGGAGCCAACGATGACGCAGCAAAATGTGTCACAAGACGCAAGAAAGGTAGCCTGTGGGGAAGAGGCGTCCCAGGGCACAGGAGGGGGCCTGAGGGCCCTCCCGGGGTCCTTGCTCTTTGCTGTAGGTCTACACCTATTCAATGATCTAAAAATCTGAAGACTCAAAGGTGTAAGTGACTTCCTCTAGATCCACACCCAACGCCACCCTAACGCCCTGGGGGCGTGAACTTGACCCCAGGAGCATCGGCAGCCTCCTGACCCCTCCGTCTGACTGAGCAGTGCTCGCCTGCTGTTTGTGACCCTCCCGGAACTCTGTGCCAGGCAGAGCTTGGACCTAGCCAACGCAACACGGCAGTAAGAGCAACACTTCTGCTTTTCAGTGGCTTCGCCTGTGTCCACTCACTGAGTCCTTATGTCCCCTGCAGGGTAGGTATGTCCATAGCTCAGCCACCCTGGGGAAGCCAGGGTCACACAGTCAGTTATTGGCAGAGCCAGAATTTGAATCCAGGCCCCAGAATCTGTGCCTTTATCTGCCCTATTGTCCACCTTGCAAAAACTGATTTAGAAAAATAGGCAGCATCTGTGGACTTTTCTGAGTTAGTAGATGAAAGAAGAAAATGGTCATTGTACTAGGCCCAAGTTAGCCCTAGAGGCCCACACAGTAAAGAGGGACAACTGAAGTCACCCAGATGACCTGGGATAGGGTTGGGGGACGATGTTTTTTTTCTATGCTGAGGATTGAACCCAGGGCCTTGTGTATGCAAGGCAAACACTCTAACAAGTGAGCTGTATCCCCACCCCAGTGTTGGAGGATTCTTTACAGAAAGAGAAGGAGGAGGAGTAGGAGGAGGAGGAGGAGGAGAAGGAGAAGGAGAAGAAAAACAAAGCCTTTGGCAGGCTTTTGACAGATGGGAAAAGATGGGAAAGGCATTCAAGGCAGAGGAGCAGTGAGTGCAAAGGCCCTGTGGCAGGATGTGCCATCTGTTGAAAGACTCGCAGGAGGCTAGGAGAGGAGTGCAGGAGATGAGGTCAAAGAGGCAGCCAGCATGAGGCTGTGCAGCAGGTGGGGCAGGCTCCCTGCCATGGCTATGACAGTGGCACTTGTACTTGGAAGGAGGTGAACCATGGTGGGGCTTGGAGCAGGAGAGGGACATGATCTGACTTAGGGGTCAGCAGGGCCCACCTGGCTGCTGGACGGAGATGGGGTGGGGGAGTAGGGGGCAGGGGCAGGAGCAGGGAGAGGAGGAGGGGACTGTGGTGGTCTCGGCCAGCGGGGACAAGCTGCTCTGTGAAGGGCCCGATGGTCCGTGCTCCCGGCCCTGCGGGCTGTGCCGCTGTCTCATGGCATCATACGGCGAAAGCCGCTGGGGCGCGAACTTGAGGCACCCAGCCTGTTCCAGTAAACCACGCGTCCACCCACGGCCAAAGGCCACCTTGGGGCCAGGTGGGGGTGGCAGCAGCTGGCCCCTGGTGAGGGCTGTGAGGAGGGGGCCATGGCCGTCGTGGTGCGTGCTGAAGGGAGGGCCAGGGCTGCTGGCCGGCCTGTGGAGGGCGGCGAGGGAAGGCCAGGAGGCCGCAGTGGCCCAGGATGGGGCCTGGCCGCGCGTGGGTGATGGACGTGCACGTGGGACACAGGGCCGCGTGCCTTCTCCTCTCCGGGTGGACGCGTCTCTGGGGACACAGCTCTGCAGCAGAGGCCCCTGCGTTCAGACCCGGCTGCTCTGCCCACGGCACCCTGGGCTCTGGGTCCGGCCTGGGTCACCAAGTGCCCCAGACCAGGTGGCGTGAGCCACAGGAACGGGAGACCAGAAGTCCAAGGTCAAGGGGGGTCCTCCCAAGGAGAAGATCCCCTCCTCCTCCCGCTGGCCTGCCACGGCCCCTGGCTGGAGAGGTGTCACCCGCGTGTGTCCTCACCTCCCATGGCACTCTTCCTCGGGACACTGTCACGTGGGCTAGAGCCCCCCACCCTGGGCCTCATCTTCAGTGACCTCCAGAGATCCTGTGTCCAAATAAAGTCACAGACGGCGGGGCTGGGACTTCAGCGTCGGGGGGACAGACACCTCTCTGGGCAGGACGGTGGCCAGGGGCCCCTCACTCCTGTCAGCTCTCCCCACGCGAGGCCCTCCCCTCCTGCCTGGGCATTCTGATCAGTCCCTCAAGAGCGACACATGCACACGTTCTTCTTAAAGAAGATGAAGGTGGAAAGTGTCCTCACAGCGGAGCTCTCCTTCAGAGTTCTGCTTCCCAGGTGGAGTGCGGCTTCCAGTCAGGTGAGGGTTCTAGATCCTTCTCTTCCCACTCATTTACTATCTGCGTAGATCCATGTGAAATCTATGACATTTTAATGTGTTCTTATGCCGACACGATATACTGAAGGCCTCGCTTTTTCTTTTTCTGTGCTGGGGTTTGAACCCGGGGGTGCTCTGCCACTGAGCCCCATCCCCAGCTCTTTTCATTGATGGATTGATTTTTGAGACAGGCTCTTGCTAAGTTGCTCAGGCCGGCCTTGAACTTGCCATCCCCCGCCTCCTCCTTTCCAAGGAGCTGGGATTACAGATGTGAACGCCGAGCCCAGCTCCATGTCTCACTCTTACTCCGCTTTTCTCACACTGTCAGACGTCTTGGAAACACCCGTGTGTTCACATCAAGGTCCACTCCATTATTTTTGGGGGGGAGGGGGTGCCAGGGACTGAACCCAGGGGCACTCCACCGCTGACCCACCCCCAGCCCTATTCCATATTTTATTTAGAGACAGGGTCTCACTGAGTCGCTTAGCGCCTTGCCATTGCTGAGGCTGGCTTTGAACTCGCCGTCCTCCTGCCTCAGCCTCCAGAGCCGCTGGGATCACAGGTGTGCGCCACGGCGCCCAGTTCACTTCCCTCTCCTGAGCTGCTGGGCAGACGTCGGACACGGAGAGGCCACACTTTACTGAGCCACGTCTGACCCCTTTCTCACTGGGCTGATGGGCAGCCTCTCCCAAGCCCTTGCGGGTGTTTTTCTGGGTCAGAGAGTGGACTTTCCGAGCTGAGTGCCGTGGCCCTGTAATCCCAGCTACTTGGCAGGAAAGGTGGGGGGATCCTCAGTTCAAGACCAGCCTCAGCAACTCAGGCAGCCAGCCCCGTCTCAAAACATAGAGATTCCTGAGGCGGAGACTGCACCGCCGCAGGTCCTCAGCACCGTGTCACCACACGCCACCGTGCCAGGTCACGGGAGCCCTCTGTCTGCTCTACAGGTGGGCCACGCTTTGACCAGGAGAGAGCAGAAGTGCCCTGATCCTCGTGGGTGTCAGGGACCTCTCCCCATGCCTGGGGAGGGGACGGCAGAGCTAGGGGCATGGATTCTCCTCCCAAATCCCCAGGGGGCCTCCTCCTTGCACGTCCAGGCCCCTGGTTGCTGGCTGGGGGTAACCCGATCCGGGTCAGCTGGTGCGGGATGAGGTAGTGTCTAGCTGAGCGTCATGGTATTTTATGAAGCCCGAAATGTGATCGCTACTGTTGTCACACTTTAGCACCCCCAACCACCCCCTTGCAAATGAGAAAAGCAGAGTCTCCCCAAATGCCTTCCCCTGACATCAAGGAAAGCCCTGGAACCCAGCCCGGGCAGCCATGCGACCCCTGAGGGGCTGTGGGGCCAGGAGGACGGGAGGTGCTCTTCCATGCACCGGGAATGTGCTGCAGGCTGTGTGTGCTCCGCGGCCTGTCCTAGAGTCAGCGTCCTCTAAAACGCAAACTCCCCAGCACGTGGGGCCTGCTGGGCCCAAGGTCCTTCCAGTTGCGTGAAGGCTGTGAGTCAGAGACCTCCAGTCAGATGCCCAGGGGCAGGTAACAGGTGAAGCAAGCCCAGCAGAGACTGTGGGGACCTGCCAGTAGACGCCCCACAGCTCAGCGCCAAAGGACAGCGCGGGTACAGGACGTGGGAGAGAGCTGGACAGACACAGCTCCCCCGAGCTGACCTGTGGCCCCTCATTCCAAAAACACGTTTTGCAACCCAGGGCAGGCTAAATGACAGGTCTCCGCTCCTCCCGGCTGAACTTCCCGCCAGCCGAGAGTCCGCCTGTGTCGCTCTAGAGCTGCGCTGTCCGCAGAGTTTTCTTTGATGGAGGCAATGTGTGCAGAATCCAGACAGAACTCCCTGGGCACAGGTGGCCGCTGACCACGCGAAGAGGACTAAGGAAAGACAGGAGGCCACGGGCCCGTGGGGGGTGGAAACAGCAGGCCTGGGACACAGTGTGCAGTCGGTGATGGTCACAGACTTTGGGACCCAGAGAGTGGCCTCCAGGAGCTGACACTGGGAGGACGCCGGGTTCTTGGGGGCACAGGCAGGAGACATCCAAGCAGAGGGGACAGTGAGGTTCAGGTCTCCACCTCAGGCCCAGGGCTGCCATTTTTCCTGGAGGCTGGGAGGCTGGGGAGGCCAGGTTTGCACCTACAGCCCCCAGTGTCACACGCATCACCCGCAGCCCCCTCCTCCTTGCAAAACTGTCCCAATTGGGGTGATAAATTTTCTGCTCGCCCTCCCTCAGGGCCAACCAGCTGCCTAATAGGAAACCAGAGAGAAAGAGGGAGGAGACCTCACAGGGGCACCTCTGACCCCCAGTGGCAAAGCCCAGCCTCGGGCCCCAGCGCTGGCTCCCTCTCCTGCCCCGTGGCTCGCGGAGCCGGCTCTGCAAGCCGCCATCACATTCACCAGGCCTGTTTCTTCTTTCTCTTCTCCAAATTCCCCGTAGGATTGTGACCAGATCCACGTTGATGACGTCTCATCGGATGACAACGGGCAAGATCTAAGGTGGGAATCTGGGGAGTCAGAAATGTCCATCAGTTGGTTCTCAGGAGGGGAGGGCTGGTCACCAGGACCTGACGCGCCCGTCACTAGCCAGGTCTGGACCCAAGCCCCTCTGAACTCAAAGCACAACCCGCCCCCCTCTGCAGCTCTTCTGTCACCTCTGACCTCGGGCTCTGCCGCGTCGCTCACTCTCCGTCCCAGTTTACTGGAGTTGTGGGTGCATACCGTAGAAACTCACCCCCGCCCCCCCAAATCATTGCCATCCAGAGTTTGATCCACGTCCCTTGGAGACCTCATGACGATCGTTAGCCGGCACGTATTTTTAATACAGAAATAACTGATTCAGTCGATACTCGAGAAACACTTCCTGAGCGAGTAAGGGCCAGCCTGGTTTTCAGGGGAACACTCCTAAGACGGTCCCTGGAAATCGGGTGCCCGGCTGCCTGGTTAAAAGGAGGCAGCTTTCAGAGGAGTGAGATCGAAATGTCCCGAGCCCGCCCCTGGGAGACGTGACCAAATCAGGGCCACAGCTCCTCTGTGCCAACCCCAGTCACCACAGCTCGGCTCCTCCACGTCCGCCGTGGATACGGGGAGCAGGTTCTGGGGACGGCCTTGGGCGTCTCCCCACCCACGCCTGGACCAGAGCAGGGTCCCTGCGGGGCCTCTGCCAGCCTCTCCAAAGCCCAGCACAGTCAGAAGGGACCTGCTCAGCCGTCCAGCACGCCCGTCCGTCCCCAGGCTGGTGAGGAGCCGTCCCGCGGCCCGATTCCTGGTGTGAATAAGGCCACATCAGAGTTAATGGTCGTTTCCGTGAAGTCGTCTCCGGGAGCCAGGCTCCTCTCAAGGCAGCGGGACACGGGGTCCGCGGTCAGTGCTTCCCCTGCAGCTGCTGGGGGCCCACCTCGGGCCGCACTGTCTGGTACCTCCTGCCAGGAATCCAGCGTCCGAGGGTGTTTCCCAAGTTCCCCATTTGGTCATTCAGGAAATAGTCACTATGTTGAGCCTACGATAGGCTCAACACCAAGCATCAAATGTCTCTTTTTTGGTGGGTACAGGGGTTCGGTTGGCAGTGAGACTCAACCCCAGGGCCCTTGTTGAGCGCCTGCCCGGCTTTCAATGCTTCCTGTGGGTTACCCCTGCATCTTTGAGGCAGCCCTAAGAGCCTCTCCTGTCACCCTGTCATAGTGGAGGAACTTGAGGCACAGAGAGATCAAGACACCTGCCCAAGCTCACACAGCTGGTGAAAGGCAGGATCCAAACCCAAGCAGCCCAGCTCCAGAGCCCCACTCTTAATGACCCCTCGGTCCCCCTGGGCATCCCACCCCACCCTCCTTAAGGGGCCTCTGTCTCTGGGCATCTCCTCAGGGCATCCTCCAAATTGATAGTCAGTGTTAGTTCTTTAAGAATAAGTCCTGGCCGGATGGGAGCCTGGCTGGACAGGGAGGGCGGCAGGGTGGTCAGGAGGTGGGGTCTGGACTCAGGGGCTGTGATGGCTAGCAGTCCTGCCCCTTCCTCAGCGGACAGAGAATGAGCTGGAAAAGTGCCCAGCGCGGTCCCGGAGGATGGCTGCCGCCCCCTTTGTGAGTGGGATGTGTTTCCTTGGCCTTTGGAAATGCCATTTTTGTGTCACTTCTGAAGTTTCCGGGCCACACAGAGAATCAGCCTCACATGCTTCTCTGGGGTCGAGGTTCATATCTGCCAAGCACCAACCAGGCAGCGGGCAGCGGAGTGCGCCTCCTTTGACAAAGACGGGACAAGGGCTGTGGGAAGACCGGGAGGGAGGGGAGGTGGCACCGGGCCCTCCCAGGGGACTTGGGGATCCCCGTGGTGGGCATTAACTGGACTCTTCCGCAGGATGATCCGATCCCAGCCGTTTATTGTGGAATTCCCTTGGAGCTCAGAATTCCAAAGGGAGAGGACGGAGGCTTTCCTGGGGTGGCCACTGCCTGCGGGGGCAGCCATCGTGTCCCCAAGAAGCCAGAGGCTCTGTTGATCCAGAAGACAGGGGTGGGGGCTGCTTAGACAGGAGCAGGAGACCAGGCCTTCTCGGGGGGCCAGTGCTGCTCCTCCCAGGTGCGCACGTGGCACCCTGAGCTCATCCAGGGGCGCACGGGTACCCCAGAGCCACCCGTGGGTCCTCAGGCCCTGCGTCTCCCAGCGCAAGGACACTGATCCCGCTGTGCCCTCACCTGTCTCCCCAGCACCTACAACTTCTCCACCGACGGCTTCCACAGCGCAGCCCCGGGGGCCGGCCTGTGCCTGGGCACCGGGGTGCACGGCGGCGTGGACTGGATGAGGAAGCTGGCCTTCCGCTACCGGCGGGTGAAGGAGATGTACAACACCTACCGGGACAACGTGGGCGGTGAGTGCGGGGACGTCCACAGGAGGGACCGGGCAGTGGGGGCGCACCGACAGCCCCCAGGTCCAGCCGGTGGCATTTGATTCCCTGACGTTGAGGGGGAGGAAGCCCGGGACACAGGGCACCTCCTGTCCCTGAGCACTGGGCCCCCAGGGTATGAGCTGGGCACGGTCGAGTGCCCCTGGCTGGACCTGAGGCTGGCCAAGGTGCTCCCCAGGGCCGCAACACCGAGCCCGGAGTCGGCTGGGAATGAGACTCGCGGAGTGGAGGGGAAAGGCGGCTGCAGGAACTTACCAAGTGAAGTAAGCTCGGGGCGAGGGACCCCAGGACTGGCCGGGCGTTGTCCCTTCCTGGAAAGGCCGCGGACTCCAGGTCACGTGGGTCCCGATTTTAAAATAAACCTTCCCCAAGTTTCTCAGCAAATCCCTGCTGCTCAGGAGGCCTCCGGGAGCCCACTCCCCCACGGCCGTGTCCTCCCCCTGACCTCACAGCGGCCTCCACCTGAGGCCTCCACCTGAGGCCTCCACCTGAGGCCTCCACCTGAGGACTCGTGAGAAATGCGGGTCTGCGGCCCCTCACACCTGGTGATCCAACCCAAGAGCTGGGCTGGGGTCTGTGCCCAGCAGGCGTCCAGGCCACGCTGGGGCCCTGTGGCCTGAGGGCCAGGGCTGGGTCCAGAGCAGCGCAGAGCTAGACAGAGATGCACAACCCCAGGCCCCGTTCCAGGCCACTGGTTCCCAAACAAGTTTCCCTCAAGAATGTCCGCGGGGTCGGCTGATTCTCTGGGTCTGGCTGCAGCCGCCTGAGGCTCAGGGTCCCCGGTTGTCACATGCAGCCTTTCCTGGCCACCTGAAGGAGGCGCCTGAAGGGGGCTGGAGGCGGGTTGGTGGGCAGTGGCCAGGTCCTGGGTCAGCAGTTCCAGGATTCTCCAGGCCAGCGGTTCCCAACGGGAGAACCTCAGGAGGCCTTGGGGTCTCCAGATGGCCTGGCACCCGGAGGTGAACGAGGGTCTAAGAGGGCAGGGGCGGGCCTGCCATGTCCTGGGCCCTCCGTTCCCAGAACCAGGAGAGCCGGTTTTCATCCCGGACAGGACCCGTCTCTGCCCACGCTGACCGTCCTACCTGCGGGGCCTTCGACAGGAGGGGCCGTGTGCTTGGGAAGGGAGACAGTGAGGCCCTCTGCTCCCCCGCCACATCAAGGCCCGGGAAATGCCCTGGGCTTCGTCGGTCTGCTCTGTTCTCCCCAAGCCGGGGCGAGGTACCCCAGTGCCAACAGGGCACCACCGCTGGCAGGAGCCAGCCCCGCCCCCCAGCTACTTCAGCACCAGAGAACGAGCCTGGTGCAGGACCCCGGCCTCCAGCCAGAGGCCAGCACAGACCCCCGGGAGCCGAGGGGAGGGTGCTCAGAGGGGGTGACTGAGGACACAGGCTGGACAGGAGGCACTCGGGGAGCCGCATCCCAGAGCCGAGGGCGGACTTGGAGCCTGTGCCTGACATTGTCCTCTCTTTAAGGACAATTCCAAGAAGCCACCCAGCACCTCCACTGCTCACCTGCCAAGACTTCCGTCACATGAGCACACCCAGCTGAGCCCAGAGAGCACCAGCCCCTTAAAAACCAAGGGTTTTATTACAAATGAAGATTTTTAGAATTTTTAATATTTACTAAAAAGAAGGATGGATGGGGGGAGGCCAATCACTGCGTTTCCTCCACAAACCGCAAATGAAAAGTCCCTGAGAACAAGGGTTCTTCCGCTTTTCAGGAAGATAAAGAGGAGGGGGCAGCTGGAGGGGCTCGAGGTGGGGGATGGGAGGAGAGTGTCTAGATCCTGAGGGGCTTTGTGGGGTGGTGGGTCACCCAGTGGAGAAGGTGATGGCAGACAGCACAGGCTCAGGGCAACATTGTGTCACAGCAAGGTCATTGTCCCTGCACACACAGCTCTGCCGAGTGGATGGATGGATGGATGGATAGATAAGTGGATGGATGGATGAGTAAGTGGATGGATGGATGGATAGATAAGTAGATGGATGGATGATGGATGGATGGATGGATAGATAAGTAGATGGATGGATGATGGATGGATGGATGGATGGATAAGTAGATGGATGATGGATGGATGGATGAGTGGATGATGGATGGATGAGTGGATGGATAAGTGGATGGATGGATGGATAGATAAGTAGATGGATGGATGGATGGATGGATGATGGACGGATGAGTGGATGGATAAGTAGATGGATGGATGGATGGATGAGTAGATGGATGGATGAGTGGTAGATGGATGAGTGGATGGATAGATGAGTGGTAGATGGATGGATAGATGATGGATGATGGATGGATGGATGAGTGGATGGATGGATGAGTGGTAGATGGATGAGTGGATGGATGGATGAGTGGTAGATGGATGGATAGATGATGGATGATGGATGGATGAGTGGATGGATGGACGAGAGGTAGATGGATGAGTGGATGGATGGATGGATGGATGGATGGATGGTGAATGAATGGCTGAGTAGATAAACGGGTGGATGGATGGCCCGATGGAGGGTGGCAGTGTCAGTCAGTGGATGGATTCATCGATCCATCAGGTGATTCCAGGAGAGGTTGGGGGGGCTGCTGGGTTGAAGTTGGCACTGGGTGCCATCTGATTGAGTCCTCCGGGTACAGTAGCTCACTCCCCTTCCCCAACTCTGTCCCTCTACCATTTTTAATATAAGCACGGCACCTCTATTTCCTTTCTCCGCAGGCTTGATAGGGGCTCCCAAAAGAGAGACCTGGCTACAGCTGCGAGCGGAGCTGGAGGCGCTGACAGACCTCTGGCTCACGCACTCCCTGAAGGCGCTAAACCTCATCAACTCCCGGCAAGTAGGAGCCCTGTTTCGCTCTGCACCACTGAGCTTTCCAGGAGACAGTGGTGGCTCCACCTCCCACACTCAGGAGAGCTGGACGCCTCCAGCAGCCCTTCCTAAGCTTCCTGTGGGAGGCACAGTGGCTGCCTTGCCCCGATAGCATAGCCCAGCAAGTAGAGGCAGAGACTTCTTGGGGTCCAGCAGGCCTCAGGGTTCTGGATTCTCTCCAAAGATCAGAAGGGGCTGAGCACAGTGGCCCACACCTGCAGTCCCAGTGACTCAGGAGGCTGAGGCAGGAGGACTGCAAGTTCAAGGCCGGCCTCGGCACCTAGCAAGGCTCTGTCTCAAAATAAAATAAAAAGGGCTAGAATGTAGCTCAGAACTGGCACTTGGTCTCCAGTTTGCCCCTGCCCCCACCCTCCCTATGGTCCTACATTCAGTCCCTGTGACCCAATTACGTCACCTAGACACTTGCAGCTAATTAAACAAACACATGGATCTTGCAATAAACGTTTGCTATTAAATAAGCAAGGTTGTGGTTCAGTGGTAGAGCGCTCGCCTAGCATGTGGGAGGCCCTGGGTTCCATCCTCAGCACCACATAAAAGTAAATACCTAAAGGTATTGTGTCCATCTGCAACTAAAAATGTTTTTAAAAATAAGCAAAGTATTACACCCATGTTGCATGTTAACGTCAACCAGCTGGAGGCCTGAAGACAGGAAGAGCTGGGGGACCCCTGGGCTCCACCCCCATCAGACCATGGCCCGAGTCATCTCCGACTCCAGGCTCCTGCTGCAGGGTGGGGAGGCCTGGCCTGGGTCCTTTAAGTTCTAATCCCTTCTCCTCCTTCCTCAGGCCCAACTGTGTCAACGTGCTGGTCACCACCACCCAACTCATCCCTGCCCTGGCCAAAGTCCTGCTGTACGGACTGGGCTCCGTGTTCCCCATCGAGAACATCTACAGTGCCACCAAGACAGGTAGGGCACAGCCAGCCTTCTCGGAAGCAGGAGCAGGGGGCTGGCCGGGGGTAACAGGGACTGGCTTCCCGTCCTGGGAACAGGGCAGCCAGGGAAAGGTCACTGGGGAGGTTTACTGACCCTGTCCATGACCCTCACAGCCCTTTCACCAGGGTGGACAGCTAGAATTGGACAACAGGAAACTAATAGCACTGAATGGAACTGAGTGCTCTCCTCTGCACGACAGAATGAGCATGATCTGCACCTCTTACCTTCTCTTTATGACACGGAATGTTGATTTTCTTTTTTGTGTGTGGGGAGCTGATTTTTTGGGGGTGGGGGTAACCAGGAATTGAGCTCAGGAACACTGGGCCACTGAGCCACCTCCCCAGCCCTATTTTGTATCTTATTTAGAGACAGCGTCTCACTGAGTTGCTTAGCTCCTTGCTTTTTGCTGAACTGGTTTGGAACTCGATCCTCCCGCCTCCCAAGCCGCTGGGCTTACAGGTGTGCTCCACTCTGCCTGGCATTTTTTCAGTTCTCATATCACCTGGAAATGTATATGAATACAAAATAAAGCTAGTTAGTGGACGTGTTTTTAATCAGAAATTTTTACCTTTTTTTCTGGAGAAGAAAAAAAACATGGATTTCTACTTCTTGGGAAGCAAAGTGTCTTAGAGCGGCTCTTTGCTTTTTGCTGTAGTGATTTTCTAAGTCTGACCATGACTTAAAAGAGCCTTTAGAGTATAAAATAACCCGCGATTCAGGCCCAAACAGTTGTCAGACTAACATTTGCAAACAAAACCTTGGGGCCTTCTCATTTTCTTCCTGGCTCCTCTAGGCAGGTGGCCTTGGTACCTCTTACTTTTATGATGTTTTTAAAAATTTAATTGTGACAATTTAACAATATAAAATGTTGTTTGTTTATCCGTGGGTTTCGGGGTTTGGTTTTGCTTTGGTTTTTTTTGCACGGCTGGGGTCACCCAGGGCCTCGCTGGCGGGGGCAGGTGCTCTGGGCCCCGCCCCAGCCGGGGACCGGGTGTAGCAGGGGGCACTGCGGGGACGGGAAGCGCACCGCTGCCTCGGGCTGCCCTGCGAGGCTTCTTCCTGCTGTCGCCCGAGCTTGAGCACGTGCCCGCCCTCCGTGGGGCTGCGTCGCCATCCGTCGGGTGGGGATGGTCCCAGCGCCGGGTGTCTAGGTGAAGGACGGCCTCAGGCGCGGGCTGCTGGCCACTCCCGGGTCCTCACGGAACCGCGGTCTCTTCCCCCCTCCCTCCGCGTGTGAAGGGAAGGAGAGCTGCTTCGAGAGGATAATGCAGAGGTTCGGCAGGAAAGCTGTCTACATCGTGATCGGCGACGGTGTGGAAGAGGAGCAAGGAGCCAAAAAGGTACCCGCCACCCGCCGCGCCCTGCCCCGCGCGCTTCCTCCCGCTCCGGGCGCGCGCTCCCTCCGCCTCCCGCGGGCCGCCCGCTCCTCCCTGCCGTCGCTGGCCAGTCCATTCCCATTTGCAAATCGCAGAAGCATCCTGAGTAATTTCCTTCTGCAAATCCCCCCTGTGCCTCTGGCTGCGCCCCTGGTAGCCCTGGACTGTTTCTGGGCGCCACGGGGATCCCAGAGGCACTGGGCGGGGGCCGGCGGGGGGCGCACGCACGTGTGCGCGTTTTATTGAATGCTCGCCGACCCGTGCTCCAGGAACGCTTCCCAGTTAATAAAGACAGCATTAAGCTAATGAAAAAGAAAATCCCGCATCTGTGATCTCGGGCGCGGGGAGAGGGCAGGGGGTTCTGGTGGCCGCCACTCTGTTCTTGGAAAAGAAACAGCTGCCAAAGTCCCGGGTCTGGACCTGTCAACGGCGCCCCAGAGAGCCTGCCACCCCCTACCCGAGACCTGGGAAGCAGATTGTTCATGTCACGGAGCTTAATTGGGGGAACTGGCTTCCCCCTTCCGTCCCTGGCAGCAAATCCCGAGGAAATGCAGAAATGTTCAGGGTCCCAGCGGAGGGACTCAGAAGCAAAGGGAAGGTCCCCGGGGACGAGGGAGGGGGAGGGGCCTGGAGGGCGGCGCACAGGCTGATCCCCACCTGGAAGGCTCCTCCCCTTTCCGGTGAGGACAGACTCACGGACGCACATCCAGTGGAAAGCACTCCCCGGCCCAGTCCCGCCCCTGCCTTTCAGCCCGTGGGGGGCCTGTGCTCCCTCCCCGCTGCCCAAGTTCTCCTTGCAGGGCACTCTCCCCTCTTGTCATCCAACAGCGACCTTCATCACTGGCTGCTGAGTCCCAGCCCCTCCAGCTTGTACACTCTCCCTAGCTGAGCACCTATTGTGTGCCAGCCCCTGCGGAAGGCGCTGGGGACCCTGCAGTGAGCAGAGCAGACCAGGCCCTGCCACCCCTTGCGTGCTCATAGCTGGGACAGAGAAGTGGGATTTGCGCACCACGGGGTGACAAGAGCTTGGGAGAATTAGGCAGAGAGTGAACAGAGGTAGGGGACAGGTTTCAGCATAGGTCGTAATCTAGGCAGGCCTCCGTGAGGGGTGGTATCTGAGCAAAGATGGCAGGAGAGCCGGTGAGCCAAGCGGATTCCGGAGGGAGAGCATCCCAAGAGGAGCCCTGTTCAAGGTCTGAGCCAGCCCGGCCTCAGCAGAGGGTCGGGAGAGAGGGGTGCAGTGCAGGTGGGATCAGGGAGGTGCCTGGGGTCACTGAAAGGACTTCCGCTCCTACTCTGAATACTTTTCTTTTCACCAGGGATTGAACCCAGGGGCACTTAACCACTGAGCCACGTCCCCCGCCTTTTAAATTTTATATTTAGAGACAGGGGCTCGCTGAGTTATCTAGCCCCTCACTGAGTTGCTGAGGCTGGCTTTGAACCCACCATCCTCTTGCCTCAGCCTCCAGAGCTGGTGTGACTACAGGTGTGCACCCCGTGTCTGGCTTGTATACTTCTTTTTAAAGGCATATTTCTTTTAAAATAAATTGATCTGGAGGGGAAGGACCTTAAGTAAATCATGGTAATTAGGTGACATGGCCAAACCCGCAGCAGCACATCCAGTGACCTGCCACATGCATTCCAGATGTTCTGGAAACGCCTATGCATGAGGTACTGAGCCTGGAGCCCGCTGCCCACATGGGGAGGCCTTGGGGCCAGCTCTGCTCCTGCAAATGCAGATCCGAGGGCACTCTGCTGGGGGGAGGGGGCGGATTCAAAGTCACTCTGCCTCTGTGGAAGTCAGGTCGGGGAACCAGCCTAGGCCTGTGACCCAGGGCTCGCGTCCCTGCCTGTTTCTCACCTGGAGAATGACAGAGGGATCTGGGACAGCGGCCATGGCCAGAGAGGCTCGGGGGAGCAGTGACAGATGTCCTCAGATGCCCCTTTGCTATCTGAAGGGGGCACACAGCCTCCTTAGCATCCGTCCCGTCCTCCAGAGCTCAGGCTGCAGAAGCACCTGCAGGGAGAGGCCCACAGAGAGCTGCCGAGCTCGGTCGCCGGCCACTGGCCTCCAGAGGTCAGTGTTGGGGCACAAAACCAGCTCCCCCCCAGATGCCCCGTCACATGCCAGGCGCCACCCCCGCTACAGTGTCTCCAGCCGCTGAGCAGCCCAGGGCACGGCTTGGGTAAAACAGCCAGGCCTCCTTCACTGAAAACCTCACTCCAGGGCTGGGGGTTTAGCTCGGTGGCCCAGCGCTTGCCTGGGAGGCCCAGCCTCAGTCCTCAGCCCTGAAGAAACAAAAAATGTCAGATTGCATTAAAAGCATGCGACAGGTGCTGTGTTCCTATGAGACACAGGACAGCCGGGTCCAGGCAGAGGGTTAGGCCGAGCTCAGGCTTTCCTGGGCGTCGGCAGGACAGTCCATCCATTAGGCAGGAGGCAGCGGGGTGAGCAGAACTCCGGCCCCAGAACACCCAGTCAAAACCCATGTCCTAGCAACTTCCCAGAGGCCCCAGGGGACAGGCGCTTTCTCCTCTGAGGCTGCCCCACGCCAACCTCCCCGCACGGGGAGGGGACTGTCCCGCACCGGCACATCAGATCAGGGAGCACATTTTGGCCTGAAGTCTTTCCTCCTGCGTTTTTGGCTGTGTGGCCTTGGGCAGATGGCGCCCCTCTCTGAGCTGCCTTTCCTGGTCTGTGGATCTCTTGCTAATGGAAGGTGCCACCTCGCCGGGCCTCTGAGCACACACTGGTAGAGGCTGCAGTGGCTCTGCTCTGACTGCTGTGGGGGTGGGCAGGGGCCTTTGGAAGTCCCAGGTCCCCCCTCTGGCCAGCTGGTACTGATTCCCACAAACTGAGCAGGGTTGAGGGTAGGGCCGGGCAACCTCCAGCACAGGCCAGACCAGGGGGGTCCACAGGGCCATCCCCCCCAGGTTCCCATCAGCATGTGCTTTGAGGAGTGGCAGGTGCCCGACAGCGCCGATGTGGCAGAGGGCTCGCCCATAACCCCCCAGAAAGCGTCCCCGGAAGCCAGCCAGCCCTATGCCCAGGCTCCTCATGGCCACGCCCAGGCCCCTCATGGCCACGCCCAGGCCCCTCATGGCCACGCCCAGGCTCATGGCCACGCCCAGGCCCCTCATGGCCACGCCCAGGCTCATGGCCACGCCCAGGCCCCTCATGGCCACGCCCAGGCCCCTCATGGCCACACCCAGGCCCCTCATGGCCACGCCCAGGCCCCTCATGGCCACGCCCAGGCCTCGTGGGAGCTGCTCTTCCCTGGTACACGGGAGCTGGGAGATGGAACTTTGGTCAGCCCCGAGGTGCCCGGCTGAAAATGGGAGCTCCTGGAAAGAGGAGGAGGGAGGATGGGAGTGTGAGGCAGCGCTGTGACTGGCGCCTGGGAGGCCGACCTAACTCATGACCTGACCGCTACTCCTTATTACTGACATCCTCGTTTTATTTAGTCCTCAAAAAACCTGAAAAGTAGGTATCATCACACCCCATTTCATAGAGGGTGGACTTGAGGCTCCCAGAGGTTGACTAAGTTGTTTGTTAGATGATTGAGGAATCACGAGATCCATCCCCTCGTGCACACGCTAGGTCCATGATTTGCCCTGCACCTTCCTGACCTCCTCCTGTTTCTCCAGATCTGTCCTCATGTGTGCAGACACAGTCACAGCAGCAGCTAGTATTCAGTGAGCATTTAGTATGTGCCATATACTGCTGCAGCAATTGTACACAGCAGGTATCCTCCCCATTTTAAAGAGAGGCAGTAAGTACCCTAAGGTCACCAGGTTGGGTAGCCCTGCTGACCCTGGCCATCAGTCACCCTGTGGAGTTTGGTGACCCTTCCTCATTAGGGATGTCTTGCCACAGTCAATGCGCCCACCACACTCCTTCCCGTCTGTGTTCTGCCCGTGGCTGTCTATGTTATTTATTGTGCTCTTTCAGCTCATGATGGTTTAAAATCAAAAACTTGCTATCATGACAACACAGAGCCGGCATCACCTGCTCTAAAGACAGGAGATAGAAACAGACGCTTGAAAGGAAAGGGAGAGCCAGGCGCAGTGGGCACACCTGTGACCCAGCAGCTCCAGAGGCTGGGGCAGGAGGATCACAAGTTCGAGGCCAGCCTCAGCAATTTAGTGAGGCCCTGTCTTAAAATAAAAAGGACCGGGAGTGCAGCTCCATGTGGGCACCCCTGGGTTCATCCCCAGTGATGAGGCAGGGGCAGGAAGGAGGGAGGGAGGGAAGGAGGGAGGGAGGGAAGGAAGGAAGGAGGGAGGGAGGGAGGGAGGGAGGGAGGGAGGGAAGGAAGGAAGGAGGGAGGGAAGGAGGGAGGGAGGAGTGTCATCTGGGCCGCTGACAGCAGCCCCTGGGGCTCAGAGCAGCTGTGCTCCTTCAGTGGAGCCAGCCCCGCCCAGCGAGCCCCACTCCCTGGGGAGCAGGACTGGGGACCCGACACCATGCGGGTGAGTTCTGCAGGGCAGGTCCTGCCGGTGGTCCTGGGGGCTGGGGGCCTGCTGGGGGGGGCTCTGCCAGTCCCCAGGCCATGGGGGCCCACACCAGACAGGACAGCAGGCTGGCTTCCTAACAGCCTCTTGGGGACCAGTCATCCCTCTGTGAAAGGGCAGCCACCGCTGTCACAACTTGGTCACCTCCTGAAGGTCTCCAGCCCCGCAAGGCCTCACCGTGTGGATCCAACTCCAGGGAGAGCCTGCAGGGGCCTCACGATGTAGGGAGGGCAGAGTCTGGACAGGAACCGCTCCCTCGCTGTGTGACGTGGCCCTGTGGCCCTGTGGCCCTGTGGCCCTGCACCCCGGGGCAGAAGGGAGGGTTGGTGGGTGCCCAGCGGGCAGCGCAGGCGCCGCTCAGAGCTGGCCGAGTGGGAGCGGATTCGTCTGTGCTTCCGAGGGCGCAGCGGGATCTGGGGCGCCAGCAAGGCCCGGCCCAGGGCGAGGGAGGACCCCAAGGCCAGCTCAGGGTCCTCCTGCGCGGGCAGCGGCACTAACCTGCGCTCTGTCTGCAGCACAACATGCCCTTCTGGCGGATTTCCTGCCACGCCGACCTGGAGGCACTCAGGCACGCGCTGGAGCTCGAGTACCTATAGCGACACCCGCCATCGCCACCTGCCATTGCCACACCCATCTGGCCCCCTGGCCGCTGCCTCCCCTCCAAGAGCCCCAAAGGCCCAGACGCCGGACCCCAGGCAGAGTGCTGCACCCGGAGGACTGTCCAGTGGCCGTGGCAGAAGCCGTCCAGGGGGATCCCGAGAGCAGAAGGCCCGTGGCGTCGGGCCGGGGCTGCTTGGAGTCCCGACTTCTGCAAGACGCACAGGACAGCAGGGGGGACTGGTGGCCGGGGGAGGGCAGGTGGCTTCCTTTGGTCCCGTTGTTAATTTATGGCCTGGCCTGCACTCTGGCCCGCTCTGGCACGTGCTGGTTCCTTGGTGGCTGGTCTGGCGGCTGAGCCTCGTGGGGGCCGGGGGCAGCTCTGGTTTCAGGGCTCTGTGCTCAAGTCGTGCTCTGGGGGGACAGTCATCCTCTGGCATCTGTGGGGAGGCGTCGGGCTGTTGGGAAGACTGAGGTCACCTTTGTTTTAAAGACGGCTGTGGACAGCACACGTGCCTTATGCTGCCATCTTGTTCCTGGGGAGAGGAGGACACGGGGAGGAAGCGGTACTTTGTGACGGATAAAAGGCATTAAATAAAACCACGTTTACATTTTGCAGTGGGGCAGATGGCAGTCCTCTATTCCCATTCTTCAGGCTTCCAGATACATTGGTCTCTTTCAGTTGCAAAAGGATAAAAATCCAACTTCAATTGGCTGAAGCTGAGAGAGGGAAGAGAGAGAAAGAAGCCTCCGGCAACTTTAGTTGATACCTGTGTTCAGGTGCGGCTGGATCCAGGTGATCAGTGACTTTGTCCTACCTGCTTTAATTCTCAGGTGGGCTAGGCTCTTCCCTGTTGTGGCAAAATGGCTCCAAGAGCCTTTCTTCAAAACCACGCAGCCAGAAAGAGAGCGCCTTCTCCACAGTGACCCAGGCCTGGGCTGCACCTCACTGGCTGAGCTGAGTCGGGGGTATTCGTGGACCTGAATTCAGGGTTGGGTCCCCTGAGATCAGAAAGTTGGAGAAGGCTAGCCCTCCCAGAGGAGAAAATCAGAGTGACATATGACTAAAAGAACTGGGGACAGAGCCCACCAAGGTGGGAGGTCCAGCCAACTTCCATTCCCACGACAGGACTCGACTTTCCCATAGATATGAGATGATTCTAGGACCCAGCGACAGGGCCAGGGGGTGACATCTGGGGAAGTTCTAAGGACGTCACAAACACTGTCACTCCTGGGGGGGACCCAGCAGGCCTGGCTCCCCATGACTGGATACCAGCAGACATGCAAGCCCCTGTGGGTGATGACCCCAGGTGTTACCGACTGGCCAAGGTCTGCCCTGTGCCGACGGGAGCTCCCAACGAGGATCTGTGGCACTGGAAAGCCTCAGCACGCGGGAGAGTCCCTGGTGGCCTCTGAGCTCCCTGGCGTGGGTGCTCTGGGTCCCTTCTCTGTCTCCGTAAACTCATCCCAGAGCCTGACCCATGGTAGACAGGACAGGAGGACAGGAGAGCAGGCCACACCCACGGGGCATTTTAGTGAATGCAGCGGTCCATAAGATGGTGTCACCTGGTTCCACTATGGCCACGTGACAATGAAATCACCTAACACCACCTTCTCAGAAGGCACGTCTGTCCTCAAGTGACACGTGACTGTATAAGTGGAATTGTGGTCACATGGGCAACTGGATGGGTGGATGGCCGTCTGGACAGATGGCTGAGGGGTGGCCCATCGTTGGGTGGGAGGTGGGTGAGGGGCGAGGTGACTGGACGGCTGGAAGATGGCAGAACATCTGGGCGGGTAGAGGGTGGTGGATAACCATGTCTCGCAGGTGGTTGGGTGGACTGTGGGTGTGGGGTGATCGGATGGACCATCGCAGGGACAATCAGACAGTTGCATGGTGCATGAGGGCATGGCTGGAAGGAGGGACAGATGGCCACCAAGGTCAGTGAGTGGACACGTGGCGAGGTGGCGGGGTGGGTGGCTGTGAACGGAGGGCCCAGGAGGTGACGCTCTCTAACGCTGCCTTGAGCACCTGGCTCGGGCTCCTACGGGCTGCCTGCTCAGGCTTCTTCCGGGATGAACCGAGGCTCTTACTGGATGGACTGGTTCCTGGCTGGAGAGGAGACAGAGCAGAGCCGCCCAGATCCAGGGAGGGAAAGTCCTGGGTGCCCCATCTCCCCACGGCCCCCCTTCCACAGGCACCATGTGTGGTGACACTCTTTCCACCCGCCCTTCTGCTAACACCAGAGCTCTCTCTGGGAAAATACAGTCAATTACTTATTTAAAAGACTTTTTCACTTAACAGGTGCCCATTTCAGTCGAGCACACAGGGCCATTTTGGGCAAAACAGATGGACCCTCCCCTTAACGTTGAAGTCGAACTCCCCGGGTGTGGGCTGCTTTTTTGTGGCGGTGACCCAGGGTTGAGAGGTGGCAGTGCAGCCTTGACGCGTCTGAGCTAGGGTTCTGGATGATCCAGAGCTGCTGGAAGGGAAGGACGGCGTCCTTCTCGTCTCTGTGGTCTCAGTCCCCACCGTAAAGCAGAACTTCGTGCACGTTGGGTGGACGGGTGTGGGTGGCACATGGATGGACGCATCCCTGAAGAGAGAGAGACCGATGGTTGGCTGAATGGACCAACAGACGGATCACCGAGTCCAGGGTCCCAACCTGCCCGTCTCTCCTGTGTCCCTTGCGGCTCTGCAGAACATTCTAGCAGTAGAGGAGGTCGACCCTTCTGGACTTGCCTCTCAGAGGTTCCGAATGACTCCAGATCTTCCAGAGAAGCCCAGCAGGATGGAGACCCCACAGATGTCCCCAGACTGGCCTCTGGAGAGGAAGCAGGGACTTGCCTGGCCGAGGGATTCAGAATTCAGAGAGCTGTCTTGGGGATCTTTTTCCCATTACAAATGACAGAAACTAAGTGGCTTAAAACAGACTTCCTTGGCTCGTTGGACTGAAAGTTCCGGGAATGGGTGACCTCAGGTAACCTGCCCCATGCAGAATTCAAGACATGTCCCTCAAATCCACCGTCTCGCCCTCCATCCTAAATTCCGTTCCGCTCCTTTGGTTTCGTCTGTGGGTCACAGGGACACACTGAGAGGAAGCTGTGAGGCTGTAACCCAACCAGGATTTTCAGTGCTGAAGCACTGTCTGTCCTTGCCTGGGCTGGCCTTCAACTTGCAGTCCTCCAGCCTCAGCCTCCTGAATCACTGGGACCACAGCATGCGCCACCGCACCAGGCCCTCTCACGCTGTCTTCGAGGTGCATCCGTGTTGCTGCAAGGGCCAAAGTTCCTTCTGGGTAAAGGGGAATTGGGGTTTAAAGCGCTGGACGGTGTTCCTGGTGCTTTGAGCCTAGGTCGAGGCAATGGTTGCTAAAGCTGTGCTTACCACTGACCACCAGGGGGCAGTGTAAGCCCATAGCTAGCTGGCGCTGCCCTCAGATGCCCCGAGGAGGGACCAAGACACACACCACCCTCTGCCAAGTGTGTGTGCGTGTGCTGGGGGACTGCAGGTCACACACCCCCCATGTGTGTGCGTGTGCGCGTGTGCTGGGGGACTGCAGGTCGCACACCCCCCATGTGTGTGCGTGTGCGCGTGTGCTGGGGGACTGCAGGTCACACCCCCCCATGTGTGTGCGCGTGTGCTGGGGGACTGCAGGTCACACACCCCCCATGTGTGTGCGCGGGTGCTGGGGGACTGCAGGTCACACACCCCCCATGTGTGTGCGCGGGTGCTGGGGGACTGCAGGTCCTGTCTTGAACAGATTCCCAAAGTTTCTCCTTCAGGCTGTGCTCGCTGCCAGGATGGCTCCGATGCGATGGCAGCTCCATGGACGGCCTGTTCAGGCCCAGGAGTTCCCGTGAGGTCCCTTCTGCACTGACCGGGCCTCAGCTTCAAGAGCTATCAGGCAGCCCGCAGGGATGGGGAAGGAGGGGCCTGCCCTCTGCCCAGCTCCAAACCTGGGCCCCCCACGTGTGTGCGCGAGTGCTGGGGACTGAGCCCAGGGCGCTCTAGCCGGGAGCTGCGCCCCGACCTTCATGTTTTTTATCTTGAAACAGGGGCTCACTCAATGTCAACCCTCCCACTGGCCTCCAGGGTGTAACAGTAGATCAAGTGAGAAAATGTGGGGGTTTACTTTGACATCCAGATGTTTCTGGAGGACGGCACTAATCTGACGCTGGACAGTCACTGTGTTTAAAAGTCACCGTGAACTATGTGGCGAGCTGGTTACGGGGAGGCCACCTCTTTGCCCTGCCTGCTCCCACTCGCGGGTATCTGGGCCCACAGAACCCCAGGTCAGGGATCCTCCTGGCCACCTGTGTGGCCAATGAGGGCACAATCTCAAGCCCGCTTCTAACCCTCAAGAGCACCTGCCACATGCCAGGCCCTAGGCAAAGCCCTTGCCCACCTTATCCCCCGCCTGGAGAGGAAGAGCCCAGGTGGAGCGCCAGCCCTTCCCTTCCAACCTCAGGAGCTTCCCTCTCCAAACCTGTTTTGTAAAATGAGATGACAGCGGAATGGCCTTCCAGCGTCTCTGCCAGCCCGGAGTGCCCCCAGACATGGCACTTACAACAGTGGCTTTCAAACCTTTGGGCTGCATATGACAGCCAGGCGCGGTGGCCACCCTGCAGAGCCAGCTGCTCGGGAGGCTGAGGCAGAACAAGCACTTGAGCCGGGGCTTCAAGGCCACCTGGACAACATCGTGAGACCCGAACTCTTTAAGGAAAACAAGAATATATCCTGAATATAGCAATAAACCAGAAGAAAAGATCGCATTAAGACCCAGCCTAACATGTGTGTATAGATAAGCGCCAGTGTGTACACAGCATGCACACGGTTAAGTATTCCACAAAGCCACGCCCACTGTACCGCTATACACATCCTGCTGCTCCACCCTTGAGTTTTTAATGATGCAGGTCACAATCTTTTACATCAGTTTCACAGACCAGGATTTGGAAAACACCAGTTTCAAACAGGCGTGGCAAACGAGCTCATCCAAGGACTCCTTGTTTTTATAAACCCCGTTTTACAGAGGGGGAAACTGAGGCTCACAGGAGCTGCGGCCTTGCAGCTGGAAGGGGGCGGGCTCAGCCCCTGCACAGCACCTGGTGACTCAGGCTGCCCACAGAGAAGCTTTACGCTCCGCACACTATTTTTTCAAGTTTTAACCCAGCTGTATGAAACTGGGGAATTTAACTCAAGATCGAAATTTTCAGACAGGCCCACGCCTGTCATCCCAGTGACTTGGGAGGCTGAGGCAGGAGGCTGGTTATGGGGGAGGATTGAGAGTTCAAAGCCAGCCTCAGCAACTCAGCAACCCTGTCTCTAAACAAAATACAAAATAGGGCTAGGGATGTGGCTCACAGGTTAAGTGCCCCGGGTTCAATCCCTGGGACCAAAAAAAAAAAAAAGTCTAAATTCTCAACTTTTCTAAAGTAGAAAAGGATGGTCTGGCGCATCCCCCTGCTGCCTCTGCGCATGCTCACCAGGAGCCCCTCCCCCGCCCCCAGGGGACTGGCACTGGCTGCGCTCTCCTGTTGGCCACAGTCCCCACCGCCGGGTCCTGGGAGAATGGCCTTGGCAGCCCGTCTAACTCCCCACCCGGTGTCTCTGTTATGTCCCCAGCATGTCCCCAGCGCCAGAAACTGCTCAGTGAAGAAAGTGCCTAATTAGTCACTAATTAATTTGTAGTTTTTAAACAAAAGCATCTCCAATGATGACAGAGATACTGTAATGGTTAGGAGCAGGCATTTAGAGAGAGAGAGAGAGAGAGGTCAGACTGGATTCAAGTCCAGCTTGGCTGTGTGGCCTCAGACAGCTTGCTCAGTCTCTCTGGGCAGGTCACGAGGATGCTTTGAAATCAACTACCTGGTGGGCAGGAGATGTGCACCCCAAGGCCACACCACACCAGTGCACGGCACAATGACCAATTCCCTCCCCTTGGGTTCATCAAGGGGAGTCCAGGTCTTTCCAAACCTAGTAGTGCTCAGCTGGCCCAGGATCCGCTGTCCGCTGGGCCAGGGGCAGCAGTTTGGTGCAGTCATGAAGAGCCCTGGGTCAGATGGCAAAGCCTGCCGCAGGGTGAGGAGAACTGGCTGGTTCAACGCCAGCTCTCCCTCCGCTTCCGCCCAACCTTCCTGAATTGAAGAAGCCAAAGTCCTGGATTCCTTTCAGCCAGGGTCTGGTGCTCTGCCAGCTGCCAGGCAGCTGCAGACACTGGAGACCGGCATTTGCTACTAAGCGAGAAGAAGGATGGGGGTCAGGCAGGGGGCAGCGGCCCTGCCTGTGGGACCGCAGCAGAGGTGTCCTCTACAATGGGACAGTCCCGCCCGTTGTGGGAGGAGCTTGGGGAGTTCTGCTCAGGGGAGTCCAAGGCCACCTGATGAGGCTCAGCGGCCTGTCCAGCCACTGGGGCCTGGGATTCTGCAGCCTCGGGCAGCAGGGCTGGGAGACCTGGACACAGCCTGGGAAGCCTGCTGCCAGCTGTGCAGCTGAGGACTGTCACCAGATCTAATCACAGCGACCAGAGGCCGCTGCTTCCCATTCGCCTTCGCAGCCTCCATGTTGGTCACCCGACGGGGCGGCACTGCAGGAGGGAGACCCCGGGGCTCCCACCAGCCTCGCCGACAGTGCTGACCCGACGTCAGTGCCTCCCCTGCCACTGGCTGCGTGGATCCTGCTCCCTACAACCGACCAGAGACCTCAGGGCCCGCAGGTCAGCCGTCACGGCTCTGTCCACGCGAGTCCTCTGGCTGGCACAGCCTCCACCTACGGAGGTGGCAGAGCAGAAGCGGGATCTCACCTTCCCGCCATCCTCGCCGTCAGCAAGTGGGAAGCCCGGCTGGTTCCCAGCACACCAGTGCACGGCACAATGACCAAACCGGCAAATGTTTATGTGTGTTTTATCACAATTCCAATTAATAATGTAAAATGCCTCCATACCAGCCGGGCGCGGTGGCACTGGCCTGTCATCCCAGCGGCTCAGAGGGCTGAGGCAGGAGGATCGTGAGTTCAAAGCCAGCCTCAGCAACAGCGAGGCGCTGAGCAACTCAGGGAGACGCTGACTCTAAATAAAATACCAAACAGGGCAGGGAGGTGGGCCAGGGGTCGCTGCCCCTGAGCTCAACCCCCTGTACCGACACTGATGCCTCCATATCATTTTATAATTTAAATGAGCGAATGAAACACAATAAAGTGTTTAGAAAAACAAGCCAACGCCTGTGCCAGCCTCCTGCCCTCTTTGGGGCACAAAGGCCCAACATTCCCCCTGCAGCCCGCACCCTCCCGCTGCGCCCTCACCCACACCCCACCCCAATTCCTCCTCCCCGTCTCATGGGCCTGCCTTTGCTTCCTGAAAAATGTGGGGCCACCTCAGGGCTTGCAGGTTGTCTCTCTTTCCACCTGGATGCTCCTCCGCCAGGTCAGTGGCTCTCGTCGACCCTCGCTGCCCCTCAGGGTCATCGGAGCAGCTCTCAGAAGGCCCCCGTCAAAAGACACCATGGAAAGGGCCGATGTCCTTGGGTGGTTTCTTCCCAGGGAGAACTCTGGCTCAATGGAGACCAAGACGCACCTGTTTTGTGCTCCACCCTGTCCCCAGGGCTCGCCTCAATAAGCAGCTGTGGCCAGTATCCAGGAGTCCCATCACTCGGTTCTGTGGCTGCAGTTCCACAAGTGGCCACCAGGTGGCAAGCGTCAACTACATTAAAAAGTCACCTCTAGACTCTCTGGTCTGGGGGTCCCAGCGGGTCCCTGGGAGGGATGTGGCCCAGCAAGGTCCCAGCAGCCTCCTCCGGGCTCACCATACCCCATCGCGTCTTCACAGAGTGAGACGTTAGGTGGGCCCAGATGAAAGTTACAGGACCTCCAGCCCTGCCCCCTCTCCACCACGCACTGACCCTCTGGTGCAACTGCCTGGGGCAAGACTCCACGGTACCCCCAGTGTGACAGGTGTACACAGGCTCCTGCTGTGGGTCTGTGTGCACACGCCACCATCAGAGAACCGCAGATGCTCTGGAACTGTACCAACAAGGAACCACAGCCAACGACAGTCAAGGTTTTAGATAAAAGGGCAGGTCAGGCACTACCATTTGTAAGAACTGGGAAAGATGTCTGCGTTTGTTGGAAATCGCCAACCCAGGGACAGGCGGGAAGGACACTGGAGGGAGCCAGCTGGAATGGAAGGGCTTGATACTGTGGGCCCTTGTGTTTCTTGAACTTTTAGTCAGGCGACAGAACTAGCTAGAACAATAAATCGTAAAACTAAAATTCACTGTGCCAGCCATGGACAGGTGCGCCAGGCCCAGAGGCGAAAGGCTTGGCCCGCTGGGGCTGAGACAGTGGGGGACGGCGCCCCATCTCTTGTCCCCTGGGCCCCCTGGCCCTACGGGCTCCAGCCCACCCCGCCTTACTGACCTTCAGGATGAGGTGACAGAGAAGGGGCACATGGGCACCCGTAAAGGGAACTAACAGTTTCTGAGTTTGGATTCTGCCCTTTGGTCACTTCCTTGGGCCTGCTTCCACAGCAGCTGGGCGGAGGGGGCATGGACTACACTCTCAGGTGGCTCCCAGCCAAGCATCAAGGGGAAAACCACAGCCCACTATGTATGTTACAGACCCCGACTAGAGCACGGTGTCTCCAAACCGTCCCTCCAACGCAGCCTTCTTGCGGTCCATCAAGCCCATGAAGCTCACAGTGCCCCGGTCTGGACCATTTCCTCACCTACTTGCTCTCCCACAGCCAGCTCTTCATTCAGGTCTTGGCTCAAACATCCCCTCTGCAGAGAGGAGGCCGGATGGTTCCAACCGGGTAGTCACCTGCGCCTCTTGGTCCTCCTCTACACCATCCCCCTTGTCTCCCTTGACAACACCAGCCCATTCTCTGCTTTTCCGGGGCCCATAAGTAGAAAATGTTCCCATTGTTAGGTGGTTGGGGAAAAAATATTTTGCAATAAACTGAAACTCAAATGTCGGTCTATGACACTTTATGGTTTTTGCCACGTCCACTTATGGTCCCCTTTTGCTGCTTTGGCCACAAAGCCTGACACTCTGACCCTTGGTGGACTTGAGGATCCTGCCTGCATAGATTCACTCCATTACCTTCCTGCGAGCCCAAGGGAGAAGCCCACAGGCCCTTGGTCCCTCCTCTACTTCAGTTGCTGAAATCCCAGCACCTAGCAGGTCCCCTGGGAATTGCTGCCCCACGACTGGATGACTGGTTGTCACCCCAAGGGAATGCAAGCTTGGCAAGGGTGGGGACATCCCACCTCCCACCCCAGTGCCCAGGCAGTGCACACATTTGCAGACCACTCAGGAACTGACACGGCACGCACCTTCAAACGGGGGCCTTGGCAGGAGGGTGGCTGGGGTGGAGATCTGGGGACCACTGGCCAGAGCAAACACGGACCTGCTGCCCAGAAGATCAAGTAGCCTCAGGCTCTCCAGACTGCTGCCCTCTCCCAGGCTTGGAGCATCAAGGCCAGCAAGCCCACGGACATCCAGGTGGCTCAGGTCTCCAAGGCCACAGAAGCCATCCCTACTGCCTCACGCCTTCCTGCAAGGGCTACTGGTGTCAGGTGCCTCCCTGTGGGGGTTGCTGGCCTCTCAGGCCCTCCTCCTGTGTTTGGCTGCAAACATGGACAGCCATCCCCACCATCGGGAAAACTGCAAATTCGAGGACGACCAAGCCATTTTGCCAAAACAGTTTAATTAAAAAAAAAAAAAATGTGAAGAATCTGAAAAACCTGGGAGGGAGGGGGGAAAGGGGGAGGGAGAGAGGGAAAGAGAGAAGGGGGGAGGGAGGGAAGGGGGGAGGGTAGGGGGAGAGAGGGAGGGAGGGAAGGGGGAGGGAGGGAGAGGGAAAGAGGGAGAGAGAAGGGGGAAGGAGGGAAGGGGGAGGGAGGGAAAGAAGGGGGATGGGAAGGAGGTAGGAAGGAGGGAGGGAGGGAAGGGGGAGAGGGAGGAAAGGGGGGAGGGAGAAAAAAGGAGGGGGAGGGAGGGAAGGAGGGGAGGAGGGAGGGAAAGAGGGGAGGAGGCAGGGAGGGAAGGAGGGGAGGGAGGGGAGGAGGGGAGGAGGGAGGGGAGGAGGGGAGGAGGGAGGGAAAGAGGGGAGGAGGGAGGGATAGAGGGGAGGAGGCAGGGAGGGAAGGAGGGGAGGGAGGGAAGGAGGGGAGGAGGGGAGGAGGGAGGGAAGGAACCCAAGACCACACCGTGCGACTCCACGGGCTCAGTCACAAAGAAACACCATCTTCAAAAAAGATATTTAAGTTTAATACAAATTTTATACAAAGAAAATGTGAAAAAATACTTCCATATGCTAAAAGCAATTATGCTTCACAAATAAGGCCAGCTAGGCTATTTTTTTTTTTTGACAACTGCAATTCACAAATGTTCTTTCTCTCCTGCTTTCTTCTAATATCTGTTCTTCTTTCTTCTCTAATGTGGGTGGCTAGCTGGAAACCGTACAGCCAGCATCCTCTTATCAACAATGAAGAGAAAGTAAACGAGACTAAAATGTACAACAGAATGTACTGGAATGATATCGTACAATTAATATTCTCATATACATACATCACCTTTTGCTTTGATCAATGCTTTTTGTTTTACACAACATACAAAATGGTACTACAGCTTACGTAGTGTAACAGACAGCATGGCGGTCTTGCTTTCTCATACTGCCACTGTTTCATGCTTACATAAAAACGCAGAGCTCCATCATATAAATAATACACACATGCTTCCTCGGATGCACGCTCCTCGGTGTGCATCTGCCTTTGAGTTCCTGCTTCTAGGAGCACAGCATCTCCTCCCGTGGGTGAGTGAGTGTCCAAAGGAACCACAAACAAGAAAAGGTTTCTCTTTGCTGCCGAGTTGAGTTGGTGCCGAGCTGGGCAGGGCTCACTAGCCTCCGAGCATCTTCTGTAAACAGGATGTTGATTTTCCCTTTTAGGAGCCACCACTTCAGCCACACAGAATAAACGGCCCCTGCCCCATGGCTCCTGGTCTGCAGAGCCTGCGTGGCAGGACACAGTGACGTGGGCATCCGCAAGGGGCCACTGGCCTGGCGTGCCGGGTCCCCACGGCAGAGCTGGGCTGGAGCTCCTGACCCAACCAACGTGCTGTGGACAGACACCGGACAGCGCTGGCTTCCCCAGGGGCCGAGGGTGAGGCCCGTGCAGCAGCAAGCCCAGGCCCGGCCAGGACCACTGTGCCCCCGGCCCGGCCCAGGAGCGCGTGCCCCGAGGGCGGGCTGCCCGTCCGCCTCCGCAGCCAACATTCCTTTCGTTGTTGGGTGTTTTTTTTTTAAACTTGTTTTTCTTTTTTTATAAGTTAAAGTCGATACAAATATAAAAAGGGAAGGTGCTCTAGGTCAGTGACATCCACAAATTGTACAGTATTTACACCTACAGCAGCCGCCCCTCCCGCGGGCGCTCGCGAGGGCCTGGACGCGTGGGGGCTGCCCGCGGCGCCCGCAGCGGTCCTTCTCCGCCTCCGCCGTTTCCCATTTTCCTGGTGCCCGCGTCCTCCCCGTGGGACGGGCGGTCTGGTCACAGCTTGCCCCTAGTCCCAGAAGGCGTCGAGCCGAGACTCTTTCGGGATGAGGCTCTTGGCGCTGGAGCCGGCGCCGAGCTCGGAGCGGGCCGACCCTCGCTTCTCTTCGCCGCCGCCCCAGCAGCTGGACTTGCTACTCCGGGAGTGGTCTGCGGGGGGAAGGCACCGGTCAGCACCCCTGCCCGCTCCGCCGGCCACGCGCTCTCCCAGCCGGGGAGCCACCTTCGCCTCCCCACCCCCTACGATGGACGGTCCAGATCCCGCCACGTCCGTCTCCCCCAATCTGTGGCTCTCTAGAATACAGAGGTGGAACTTAGGACCTCTACTTAGGAGTTTTAGGACTTAACACAGCTGGCTGCAAAATCAGTAGGGAGTCAAGGATGAAGATCACTGGGGCAGGGCTCAGTCGCCCAGGAAGACTGAGCCAGACCTGTACCCTCACTAGGGCCCGGGCACCCCTGCGTCCAGGCTCAGCCGGGGAGGCAGGCCCTGGGGACTGGCGGGCAGAGTGCTTCCCCCCGCCGCCGTCCTCGAACCTATCTAGAGGCAACTGGAAAAATAAGACCCATGACCAAATCACAAGTGTCCACCCAAGGGGAGGATCATAACAAAGGACAACTGTGGACCAGAGGGCTAAGCCCACCTGGACGCACAGGCCCAATGGGGGGTCTAAAAAGGATGCAGAACCAGAGCGAGACCTAGGATGGCTTCAAGGACACACAGACACAGCACTAGGAAGGAAGCTGAGTGACAAGCAGTGACAGAAGAGTCAGAGAGGAGCCAGTGACGGCCCTCCTCCAGCAGTCCAGCTCTGCAGGCTCCGCGGCCAGCAGCCAGCTCCCGCGTGCCTCAGGTCACTTACCAAGTTACTACGTTCAGGCAGATTTTTTTTTTTTTTTAAGCATTCTTGAGGTGAGGGGAGGACACTGGGCTGGAAGGGGTCGTGGATCAAGCTTAGAGGCAGAATCGGGTGGCTGAGGAAGGGACCCTGCTATTACCTAACGGGGCTGCAACTCTTAGCGCCTAGCAAGAGGCACGTGAGGTAAGCCTGGAGCTCTGTTTCTGGAAGACAAGGGGCAGGAGGGTCGGATGGCAGGCGGGTGTCACCAGGAGAGAACTTATTGGCAACTCGTGTGGCCGGCCAGAAGGGGGCAGTGTTGTGGCGGGCAGAAACGGGGCTGGGGGTGGGGCCTTGATCTTCTGGCCCCTCCCCACTAGGCGTCCCTGCCCTTGGAGCTCTTCTGGAGCGTCCCCAGGGGGTGCCGCTGCTGGTCATCACTACACATGAGAACAGTCCCACAGGGCAGTCACCCTTGTGGCTCTGGTGACAACTGGGACCAGCTGGGGTCCTGGAAGACCCGGAGCAGGGGGCCGGGCGCAGCAGGGCCAGTGGATGCGGCCCACCGGCCGCGGAGAGCTGGTGTCTTGGGATCAGATGGAGGCTGACCCTCCAGAAGCCCAGCCCAGCCGGCTCTCGCCCTAAAGCAGCTGGGCAGTGCCCTCGAGAGGTGCCACTAAGAAGAAAGTTGCAGAGCGAGGGGAGCCCACGCGACAGGACAGGAGGACACGGCCACAGAGAAACACGGACACACACAGGACGAGGCTTGGTGAGCCGAGCTGGCCGCGGCTGGACAGGGTCATACTTACACTTCTGGGCGGGGTAGTTGGGGTGCGGCTGGTGGTCTGTGGTGGTTGGGGTGGAGGCAGGCTGCTTGTCACACCTTTTGCTAACTGAAGAGACACCAAGGCAGCTCAGAGTCGGTCCCGGCCGGTTCCGCACAACCCCCGAGGGCGCTAGCTGCTCCTGTGCTCCCACCCGGGCCACTGCGGCCTTCAAACACATGATCAAACCCCAAGAGGACCACTGCACACAGCACACGCCACAGGCGGGGGACAAGGTGCATGGTAATGGAAAGCCACCGGCACTTGATAAGCCCCAGGGTGTCCAGATTTTGAAAGCAAAATCCTCAAAACCACCTGCTCTGCTAACGGCCTAATCCAACAAGGAGACAGGCAGGCGCTGGGCGCCATGGGAGGAAGGAAGCATCCGGGTCGGTGAACACAGTGGTGACCCGGCCAGGCGCAGGGAGGGGTGGAGGGCGCTGGAGAAGCTGGGGGCAGGGGCCAGGGTTGCAGAGGGGCGAGGCCACTGCTCGCCCACAAATCAAACCTGCAGCCGAAAGAGGCGAAGAGTGGAAGAAAAGGGCCTCAGGGACATAGCTGGCGTGGTCAGGAGTTTGGTGGAAAAAACTGAAAATAAGATGGGGGGGGGCGCCTCCAGGGGCAAGGAAGCCTGAGAAGGAAACGGACCCCACCACCCCAGGGACTCCCCGATGACCCCACCACCCCAGACCTGCAGGTGGCCACTGTCCCTTCAGCTTTGCAGACTCAGATGGACAAAAGGAGACTTGACCACGGTTACAGAGCAGATGCTCCGGTCCCCAAAAGGGTATGACGGGAAGGAGGGGGAAGGAGATGGGGGTCAAGTGGGGTCAGTGGACGGTGCCTCCAGCGGCAGCACAAGAAGAGGGGGTGTTGAGGACATGGCCTGCAGGGTAGCCCCCAAGTAGCAGCCTAAGTGACACTGGAGGAGGAAGTCACAAGAGGACCTCACCCTTGCCTTTTGTCTAAAAATCAAATCAAGAAATGGAGGTACAGGAGAGGATGTTAATAAGAACCAGAACCAGCAGGAGACGGCTGGGGAGAGACCCCGGCTCTAGTTCCTATTCCCCTCTGTCGGCCCGAGCAGCTGCTTTAGGTAAAATCTTTTTTTTTTTTTTGTATTGAGAGACATGGTCTCACTAAGTTGCTGAAGCTGTCCTTGAACTTGTGATCCTCCTGCCTCCTCCTTCCAAGTCACTGGGATTACAGGCCTACGCCACAGCACCAGGCTCGGGTGACGTCTTAAAAGATGAACAGGAGAGGGGCTGGGGTCGTGGCTCAGTGGTAGAGCGCTCGCCTAGCATGCGTGAGGCACTGGGTTCGAGCCTCAGCACCACATAAAAATCATTGTGTCCACCTACAACTAAAAAATATCTATTTAAAAAAAAGAAAAATATGAACAGGGGAGGCCTATGCCACCTACCAAGGGAGCTCACGCCCCTACTTAAACCTCTCCTTCCACAGGGACTCCTCAGTCCCCCCCCACCCCCGCACAGGTACTGGAGACAGCTCAGGTGCCCCCTGCACGGTCCACCTCCTGCACGGTCCACCTCCTGCACATCTCCCATGCACTGACCAGCTAGCCAGATGGGTGAGGGGGCTGGAGATGAGAGTCTTGCTGCTCTGATACAACTCCTCAGCACACGTGGCTTTGGGAAGAAATGAGCGCGCTCAGGTCTGCAATCCCACAGGGCCACGGCCCATGGCCCTGCTGCTCAACACGCAGATGTCACCAGTGCCCTGGCGCCAAGTACTCCTGTCCTTCCATTTTGACAGTGAACCCTCTGGTTAGTACTCCTCCTCTGCCAAAATACTTTTTTTTAAATTTTAAAATTAAAATTAAAAAAAATTGGGGGGTGAGGGTGTTGGTGGGGCTGGGGACAGAACCCAGGTCCTCATGCATACAGGGCAAGTGCTCCACAGTGGAGCCACACCCCTGCTGCCCTTGCCCAGTCCCTTTCCAAGCCGTAAAACGGGGGACCACATCTCCTTCAGTGTAGTCCCAATCTTCACAAAAAAACACCTGGGGGAAGGCCCCTGTAGACATGGAAGTCCTATGAGTCACACCCCCAGCCCTTTTCTATTTTGAGACCAGGTTTCACTAAGTTGCTTAGGGCCTTGCTAAATTTTGAAGCTGGCCTTGAACTTGTGATCCTCCTGCCTCAGCCTCCCGAGTCACTGGGATTCACAGGTGTGGATCACTGTACCTGGCAGAGCTACTGTTAAGTCAACTAAAGTAAAATATGAAACTCCACTCCTAGTCACAGCTTGAGGGTCCCACAGCCACAGGGATTAGTGGCCACCAGTGTGCACAGTGCAGACACGGCCTTCAGGGTACAACATTCCACCGGCAACGCGGGCGGTGGAGGAGGGAGCACGGAGAGAGAGAGAAGCGTATTTAAGCGCCTAGGGAAGGAGGCAGCTGAGCGGAGAATCTGGCTATGACAAAGGACAAGAAGCAAGAAGCGGTCAGACGCTGAAGGTGGCCAGGAGGGAAAGACAGAGTGTCCCCCATATCACACGGAGGGCAGCAGGAAGGACAGGTGGGGTCTGAGAGGGAGCAGGGAACGAGGTGGCCTGTGCAGGGCGGAAGGGGGGCTGATGAAAGGGGTTTGGAGGGAGGATGGGGCGGATGAGGAGCTGTGCTTCTGAGGCCAGCGGTCAAGATTAAACGGGCCATGGGACAGATCTGTGGTCCTGGGGAACTTCCTCCAGCTGCGCCGAGGCTCGGGTGCAGGTGAGGAGTCACAATGCCTCGCTGAGAAAACAGAAAGGCCGGGGTGCCCGGGTCCTCTGAGCAAGACTGTGGCTCAGGGCTGGACCCGGACACCAAGCCACGCAGGCCATGTAGGAAGAAGGAGCAGGGGAGCGGGAGGAGGCGCACACCAAGACCAGGGCCGCGTCTGCGGTCCCTGTGACTGAGCCCCACGCGCACGACACTACCACTTCTGACTTCCAACAGCAGTACTTTGGTCTGGGGTCACCTGAGTCCTGGCTCGGCAAACACTCTCCAAGTGACTCAGACCTCCGGGTTGGCTTCTCTGGGCCTTGCAGGACATAGCGACTTCTCCCCCAGGGACTGGGCGTGACCAGGAGTGCAAGTGCCTCCTGTCCTTCGGGAAGCACCAGTGAGCACTCCTCTGCCATCCTCGATGCGCCAGAAGGGGCTTTACCGCCCGGCTCAGGTCCCCCACTGGCAGCAGCCACAGGCTCCCAAGTGATCTTCCTTTCACTTCCCCAGATCCCACGATGCTTCAGCCCTGCACAGCCCAACGCCTGCTTCTGCACTTCCAAACTCATTAGCACACACCCACACACCCACACACACCCTCCCATGGGTTCTGTGTCATCTCAGGCCTGCTTTCGTGCTACCACGGCTGAGCGAAGCAAATGGACAGAGACCACGGAGCCTGCATTTACTCTCTGACCACCTACAAAAAGGCCCTCCAGCCCTGACCACTCTCTCCTGGCCACCGTGCCACATGCCATCCTTATTCTGGCAGATCCCACACACACAGCGTCACGAGTCTCCCCGGGCCACCTCCGTCAGCACCTCGCAGATGCAGAACCTCTGAACGGCACCGGCTGTGGGCAGCAGCACTCTCCAGCCTGGCCCTCCTCATGCGCCCCCTCGCTCTGTCACACCCACAGTCCCCTCACAGGCTGCTCAGTTCCTGTTTTAAGCTCATTTTTTTTCAACTTCGATTCCAAAAGAAGCTTTTATCATTGCAACTCGTTCAAATTACCGTCATGAAAGCCAAGCTGCAGGGCGATATTCTGGGGCTACCACGCCACTAGACCTGAAGTCGCTCTGGCTCTGTTCTGAACCGATCCGAGATGCCGTGGCATCTTAGTGCCACGCTGTGCCATGACTGGAGGTTCCCTCTGGGGACCACAAGGGAGCATGAAGGGCGGTGCTTTTTTTTTTTTAATATTATTTAGTTGTCGATGGGCCTTTATTTTATTTAACGCGGTGCTGAGAATCGAACCCAGGGCCTCACACAGGCCAGGCTAGCGTTCTACCGCTGAGCCACGATCCCAGCCCCAGGGCGGTGCTTTTTTGACGGCACTTCAATCAAATCCAAGGCCAAGTTCACATCCTCCCTAGACTCACTCCAGCCACTCCACCATCTCCACCATCCAGTTCCCACCGGCCCTTCCAGGCCTGGCCTCTGGGGAACCTTGCCCACCTGACCACAGACACTGCTTCCTCTAAGCGCTCGATGTGCACAAGTGACATTAAGTATGTGCTCTCCAGCTGAAGAGAACCAGCAGGCAGAATGGCCCTGGGTGAAAGGTTATAGGCAAGAACCCTGAACTCAGCAAGACGGTCCTCAACAAGCCAGGCCTGGGTCTGAGCCCACCTGCAGTGGCCAGAACTGGTTCAGGAAAGTGTGGGGAAAAGACCACGGGGCCGAGAGAGAAGGGCAGCCGGAACCCCAGGAGAGAAACCCACACGGCTCAGTCCCCAAACAGCCTGCCAGAGGGATGATGGCCCAGAAACACGCCCCCTCCACACTGTCTTCACCCCAGGACCCTCCGGAGCTGACTTTACGGGGCTCTGCTTACCCTGGCATCTCCCAGGGCAGGACCCTGTGTCCAGATAGTGTCACGTGGGCCCCGGGAAACAAAACGCAGGTAGATCCTGACCAGCGCGGAGAAGTGCGGGGAAACCGCCTCGCCCAGCCACACCCTCACCCCACAAGCCCGCCCAGCTGAGGCACCCCAAAGATCCCTAACAGCCTGAAAACCACGGCCCTAACCCTGGCTCCCTGACAAGATGGCTCCCAACCTGCCCACATGAAATGAAAGCGCCATTCGCCCACCAGGGGGCGACATACCAGAGCCTTGGTTGGAGCCTAAGAGAATGGAGGAGGGCGTCTCTCTGGAGCCAGAAAGGTCGAGGGTCTAGAAATACAAAGAAAGATGGACTCAGGGCACTGGGGCCAACGGAGCCCCCCAGGGAAACCCAGGGAGTCCTGGGCGTGCTCACCGCTCCCCCAGGGCATCTCAGTGCCCTCCACCTGGCGTGGTCCGCGGGGCCGAGTCGGACAGGTGTGCGCACACCTGTGCTCTGGCTGCCAGACTCCTCCGGCGCGGGGGTGGCCCCTCCCTAGCACTCCCGTCTGAGCTCGAGAACCTTCCCCGTGGCCTGCACCCGCTCGCTGGCTGACCGACCCAACCCCGCACAGGCTGCTGCACCACAGAAGGAGAAATGGATCCGCTCACGTTGGAAGCCTCTTGGGAGGCAGTACCATCCCCGAGACCAGGGTCTCCACTCATAATCTGACGATGACGGCCAAGTCCACAATGACTACAGACATGAAAGATGATCCCTGTGCCCCCTAAGATCGATGTCACGGGTACAGTCCATGGGGGATGAGCGGGGGGTGACCTTCATGGTCCAATGGGGCAGCGCCAGCCAGACGTGGCGATGGCATCTAAGTGAACTAAGGTCAGATTTAAAAATCTGACGCTCGGTCTCGTTCGCCTTCCTGAGTACTCCACAGCCGCAGGGGCTACTGGCAGCCACAGTGGGTGGGATCATCCCCATCACGGAGTTCTCCTGGACGCGCTGCCCTGAACTGGGAGGGTCCCGAGAGCAGCGGCCAGGTCCTGCACAGGCCAACTCGGCCTCGCCTTGTGGCCCGTCCACGGGGGCACGCCCTCGGCCCTGTCTTCTGTTCCAGACAAACCCAGACAGCATGGGACTTTGGTGGGTGGGACACACAAGGGCAAGGGTCTTTGACACAAAGGGGGGGTGGCACCGGCCAGGCACGGGGGGTCCTCACCGAGCTGCTGTCCTTGCTCTTCTCGGCTGACGGCTCCTTCTCTTTGGAGGCGCTGGTGGCGTCCGAGGCGGCTGGCTGGGCGCTGGAGGGGCCCCCCTGGGAGGGCTTGTTCCCAGTCTCTGCGTTCACCTCTGCATCCGCTTCCTGCTGAGGGGCAGTGGCTGGGGACAGAGGGGAGACAGGGAAGCCATGGGAAGCCAAGCACAGTGGTTTCAGGCCCCGCGTGGAGCCCACTCTGCGCCCCATGGCGCCAGCGGTCAGGCCCCACCCGGGGTCCAGTGCAGACCCAGAGAGGCCAGGCACCCAGAAGTGTCCGAGTCGGGTTCCGTGAGAGCGCCTTGGCTTCCCAATCCTCAGCGACTCAGCCAGTCACTGTGGAAGGGAAGCGTGTTCTCGGAGCTGATGACCCCTGTCCTCAGGAGCCCGCCACGACTTGGAGGCTGGTCCTCCACAGCCCTGGACACTGGTTTCTGTCTGAGGCAGGTGGCAAAGACCCGTCAGAGAGCACAGAGCTTCTGAGGGCGGCGGGGACAGCGGGCGGCGGACAGTGACTCATATCAACCAGGCTTCACCGCGCCCCAGAGCCGCAGGACAGTGTGGCCAGGCTGCAGGGCCCACCAGGGGCACCTCACACTCCAGACACCAGCGGAGTGCCACGGAGTGCCGCGGAGTGCCACGCACGCCACGCAGCAGGAGTCTAGAGACTGCGAGAAGACATCCCGGGAGTCGGCCACCGGCTCTTATGAGTGACGTCTCGTCAGCACACAGCCTCAGATGTTCACTAGGGCCTTCAGGGTCTGCCGGCCCGGGACTGCCGCTTCTCAATCAGAGTCACTCACACGCCAGCTCGGCACGTTTTGCCAGACAGACAACCTTGTGGTTTTGATATGATATTTTCAGTGAATTCTTTGAAATGGAGACTTTTGGGGGAGGGGGAAGTGCTCCGGATGGCACCCAGGGTGCCCAACCACAAGCGGCACCCCAGCCCAAGACTTTCAATTCCAACCCCAAAAAGCCAGAGTCCTTGGCCACAAAAGCCAGCTCTAAAGATCCACTTTTGAGGCGTTACTGAAAAGCCCACGAGGCAGTCCTCCCTGCTGCGGCTCTCGCCCGAGGCCGGCCTGCTCCAGCTGGGGAGGGCTCCCGGCTGCTGCGGCGGCCTCAGCCACACAGGCCGCACACCTACACCCGGGCCCCCACGTAGGAATCCCCGTCATTTAGAGATGGGGTCTATTCTCACCCCCAAAACAGGACCGACCCGAGTGCTGCTGACACCGGGAACGGCCCGCTGTCTTGGGGCTGCCCTGTGCCCCGCGGACACCGAGGACCCTCCCCGCCCTAAGAGAAGACCAAAAGCCCTGCCCAGAGTCGGCAGCCAGGCGCCCCGCTCCCGCTCGCTCTCAGAACCCACACTGATCGGCCAACCGCCCTCAGCGCGGTTAGCGCACCCCACCCTGCCGCCCGGGGTGCGCGCTACCTGACTGGGTGCAGGACTTCATGTGCTCGGGCCAGTGGGCCTGCTGGCAGGGGTAGTCGCAGTAGCTGGTGTTCCAGCAGCAGTAGAAGATGGCCTCCTTCTTGCAGTGGGCACACCACTGCTTCTTCTTGGTCTCGTCCACCGCCTGCTGCTTCTCCAGCTCCAGCTGCTTCTTCACCTCGGCAATGAGCCGGTCCCGCTCCTGCTCCAGGCTCTGCCGCATCTCAGCCATGGTCAGCTCTGGGGGAGGGGCGGGGGCGCAGGCTGCATCACTGACCCCGGCTGGGACACAGGGTGGCTGCACCCCCACCCTCAGACAGGCAGGGGTGTGAACCCCAACTTGGAAAGGCCCCCACCAGCTGTGTGACTCTAGGCCCATAACACAGCCTCTCTGAGCCCAATCATCATCTGTAAACCGGGAATCTGCCATTCGGGCCTACAGAGCCACAGGTGACAGTGTCCGGGAGGTCCCCAGTATGGAGACAAGAGGAGACCAATGGTGATTCTCCACCCCACAGGATGTCACAGGAATTCCTCAAACAAACCCTTCAAGTAATTATTAGCATAGACTTTGTTTCCCTATCAGACACTTACACGGCTTCTACTATCCGCAGGTGTGGCTCGAAGCACTTAATTAATTTGTGGAACCCTTCTAATAATTCTGAGGGCTAAGGACTACCATTCTCTCCTCTCCCAGAGGAGGAAACGGGGTAGAGCAGGGCCTGGGACTCAGGGGTGTGTCTTGTGGCCCTAGATCCGAGGCACAGAGGAACTCCGGGGCTGATCACTGCGCTAGGACAAGTGTCAGGTCGCCCAGTAATGAGAGTTCTCTAGGTTTACATCAGGCCGTCAAGACCAGTCACTTGAGAAAATAAGTCCACCTGCAAACCATTTGCAAGTGACCTGGGGAGAAATAAAGGAAAATGGACCATTGTTCAATTCCTGAAATACTCTTTCTGAAATTTGAAAATTTTTCAGAAAAATTGATCCCTTATAAGGAAGACAAACACAGCGGGGAGCTGGGGCGCAGGCCCGTGATCCCAGAGATGGGGAGGCTGAGACAGGAGGATCCAAGTTTCAGGCTAGCTCAAGAATGTAGCAAGGCCCCCATCGATTTAAAAAGACCCTGTATCAAAAATTAAAAAATAAAATAAAAGGACGGGGCTGTGGCTCAGTGGTTGAGTTTAATCTCTAATACTCTAATAAGGGTCGGGGACAAAGAAAACCACCACGTGGTGGCAGATCTGAGCCTCCCAGCCACCCAACTGACACAGGGACTCAGGATACACCACAAGCCACTGAGATTCAGAAGGCACAGCTGCAAGCCCTGGCCCACGCCCTGTGAGATGAGGGGAATATGCAAACCCAGGAAAACCTGGGGGAAAGTGTGTAGCCCCTCGCGGGCTCCCCGTCCAGCCCAGCTCGGACGCAGCCCCCTGTAAATGTCAGCCCCGGCCCAGGCCAGGGCTGCTCCCACTCTCGGGCAGCCTGTGCCCGCCCGTCCAGCATCACCCTGTCTCTGCCTCTGCCTGGCTTGTGCCGAGTCTTTTTGGCCATGTACCACGTGGTCCCCGTCTCCTCTGGGAGCCCCGCTGACCCTTCTCAGGAGACATCTCCTCGGATTTAATCACTTTTCTCCGAGCTGGCTAAGGCGATTCCTAAAGCAGCCCCATGTGGGGGGGTTCTGTTGTACCCAGATTTCAAGTGAAGAGACTGAGGCACCAGCAAGTTACGGAGGAGTTAGAAGCTGAACCACTGAAGTCGGTGACCGTCCTCGGTAGCCTCAAAGGAAAGCAGGGTTCCCACCAGTGACCTCTCTGGGTGAGCCTCCCCAGGGTCGGTGTGCCCACCCCCCTCAAGCACACAGAAATGGCGCATCCCACTGGCCCAGCGTGGACTCTGTCCACTTCTGGGCCCAGCAGCTGGGACCCACCCAGGTTGTGCTTCATCTCGGAGAGCTCCTGCTGGTGCAGCCACTGCAGCTTCTCGATCTCGATCCTCAGCCTGCGGATCTGGAACGAGAAAAGCAGGTTCCGACAAGGCCCTGAGCGGGTCCAGCTGCTCCCCAGCAGGCCCCAAGAGCTCAGCCCCTCCTGACCGGAAGGAAGGGACTAGAAAAAGCCACTTAGAGAGAAGGACCAAGTCCCCCAAACAACACATCAAAAGTCTGGACAGAGGCGGGCACAGTGGCGCACGCCTGTGATCCCAGAGGCTCAGGAAGCTGAGGCAGGAGGATGCAAGTTCAAGGCCACCTTGACAACTAAGCAAGACCCTGTCTCAAAGTAAACAGAAAGGCTGGGGTGAAGCTCAGTGTCACAGCACCACTGGGTTCAATCCCCAGCAACCCAAAAATAATTTTAAAAAATTTGCATTTTTGTCTAAGAAAATTTAATAAAGGTAGCTGTGACTTTTCACCTAATAAAACATCCTGGTGGAATCCATGAGTATTCATCTGAAATTCCAAAGCCCAACATCTCTGAAATGAAAGGGTATCTTGGGGGGAGGAGGATAACCCCGATTTGGACCAAATTGATTTAAAGGGAAGAATAAGCTTGGACTGAATTGATCTGAGGGTTTTAGTCATCAAGCGGTTTGGTCACACATGACAATGCCAATGTGGACTCACTTTGGTTGTCACAAGTGAGGATCACTACTGACACCTAGTGGCTAGACACCAGTGGTGCTGCGAAGGACAGCCCCCAGCACAAAGTCACAGGGGCTGAGGTTGAAAACTTCTGATTTACCCTCCAAGGGTGAACAACCTCATTTCAGTGCCAAAGCCTCATGTCTAGTGGGCGGGGAGGGGGCTGGATATCACCCTCCAAAATGGGAAAACAGGTGCGGCCCCAATCTGACGCTCACCCCCAACCACAGGTGGGTTCCTTCAGAAACTGCCAGGTCCCCCTTCTTGCCTGAGCAAAGCCAAGAACTTGTCAGAGGCTGTGCATGGGACTCCCCACCTCCGCCCTCACCCCTCAGGACTCCGGAAACCCTGCCACCTGCACTCCACCTGGTGACCTGCGAGCTCCTGGCCCAGGCTGTCCTGGCCACACGCTGCCCCGGCCACACAGCCAGCAGCGCATTCTCCAGGTCTATCGGCCAGAGAGGGAATTCTGCAAACTACACTAGAGAGTCCCTTTCCCAGGGGACAGTTGATGCTCAGCAGAAGTCTGAGGCTTCCCTGGGCCACCTGAGAGTTTCTGTGTGCAAATGCCGAGATCTCAACTGCAGAGAGGCCTACGGACAGACCAGGCACTGATGGTCTTCCGTCTCACCCACGGACTGACTCCGGCTCCGATGGGGCTATCCGTCACACCTGGCCAAGGGGCACAGCTGCTGGCTGGGCATCGGGGAGGAAGTAGCCCGCCCACCCCTCAGACGGCAGGCCCGGGGCCCGGGCAGCCATGCACCACGGCACCCTTAGAGCAGCCTCTAAGGTCCAGGGCCAGTAAGGAGTCCTGTCACCTCTGACCTCAGCGATTGTGCTTCCAGTCGTGTTCTTGGAAAGGTCGTTGTATATTTCTGTCATCGTCCCTTTTATGGCATCCATCATCTGGAAGGTAAAGACAGACCATCCAGTCACCATCGGCGGCTTCTCCAGGCCACAGAACTAACATGACGTGGAGAAGGCCGCCGTGACCGTGTCCCGCCCAGTCCCTGGTCCTCCTGCCCTGGAGACTGGTCCTCGACTCATGCTAGTTCTGCACCCGCAGACTGAGCCGGAGAGGCCCAACCGGCCCACAGGTGGGTCCTGCCTCACACGGCAGGTTTGAGGGAGAGGGGGTCTCGTGGCTGCTGTTGGGTTCTCTCTCCCTCTCTCTCGCTCTCTCTCTCTCAGGGCTGGGATTTTCCCGGGGCTCGTGCAGAGCAGGCAAGTGCTCTGCCGCTGACTTACACCCCAGCCCTGATTAATTCTCCTTTTAAAAACACGTTTACGAGGGAAGCTGAGGCAGGAGGATCACAGGTTAAAGGCCAGAGAGGGAGGCCCTGTGTCAAATTTTTTTAAAAATAAAGAGGCTCAGTAGTAAAGTGCCCCTGTATTCAATTCAATCCCGAGAGAGAGAGAGAGAGAGAGAGAGAGAGAGGAGAGAGAGAGGAAAGAGAGGGAGGGAGAGAGAGAATCCACAACATACCATGTAAACTGTATATTGCAATTTTATTGAAATGTAAATTTATTCATTTTTAACTTTTTTAAGTTGTTGCCAGACCTTTATTTGGTTTATTTATTTGCAGTATTGAGAATCAAACCCAGCGCCTCACACATGCCAGGCCACATCCCCAGCCCCTAATGCAGTGGCTTTTAGGGACTGAGGGGCCAGGGTCATAGCTCAGTGACAGGATAGGTCCACAGCATGTTTAACAGGCACAAGGGCCTGGGGTCAGTCCCAGTGCACGCTCAAACATGCACACAAAACACCAATGGCTTTTAAAATATTTGAAGTGACTCATTCATCACTATAAATCAATTCCAGAGCATTTTCATTACGCTCCAAAGAACGCCCGCTCCCATGAGTCTCCACCCCTCCAATGTCCCATCCTGCACCTCCCAGGTCTCTGACAACCCTGGCCCTTTTCTGGTACTAGAGGCTGAACCCAGTCAGGGGCACTTTGTGGATTCCGAGCTCACCTCCGAGCTCACCCCCAGTCCACTTTATTTTTTATACTGAGGCAGGGTCTCGCTAAGTAGCCCCCGCTGGCCTCAAACCTGTGCCCCTCCCGCCTCGGCCTCACACTGCTGCGGTCACAGACGTGCCCAGCTGTCCATCAAACCCCAGCCTGCCCTCTACCCTACAGGTTTGCTTAGTCCCATCCTTTCCTGTAAATAAACTTGTGCAACACGCAGGCCTGGTGCTGGCTCGAGGCCTGCCCACCTGCAACGTCTCATGCCTCTGCAGCTGCCAGGTGGACTTGGCCATTCGCCATTTTAATGCCCTCAGCCCGGGCACTGCCTGCCTACTCCATTCCCATCCTCTTTCCCTTTAATGAGTCTCTCAAGGCAGCGGGGAGAGAGGGAGAGGGAGAGGGAGGGAGAGAGGGAGAGGGAGGGAGGGAGGGAGGGAGGGAGAGAGGGAGAGAGGGAGAGGGGGAGAGGGGGAGAGGGGGAGAGGGGGAGAGAGGGAGAGAGGGGGAGAGGGGGAGAGAGGGGGAGAGGGGGAGAGAGGGAGAGAGGGGGAGAGGGGGAGAGAGGGAGAGAGGGAGAGAGGGAGAGAGGGGGAGAGGGAGAGGGAGAGGGAGAGGGAGGGAGAGGGGGAGAGGGGGAGAGGGGGAGAGGGAGAGGGAGAGGGAGAGGGAGGGAGAGGGGGAGAGGGGGAGAGGGGGAGAGGGGGAGAGGGGGAGAGGGGGAGAGGGGGAGAGGGGGAGAGGGGGAGAGGGGGAGAGGGGGAGAGGGGGAGAGGGGGAGAGGGGGAGAGGGGGAGAGGGGGAGAGGGGGAGAGGGGGAGAGGGGGAGAGAGGGAGAGAGGGGGAGAGGGAGAGGGAGAATCCACAGCCACCCAGAGACCTGCTGACCAAATGTGTCTGTGGGAAGACCTTCTCTCCTCCTTCCCGCCACAGTGGCCAGCAGGGGTCAGGAGAGAGGTCTGTGGGCCTGCTCTGACCCAGGCCAGTCTCTCCTGGGCTTTCCCAAGCTCCAGCTCAGAGGGAAGGCAGGACACAGGACACGGTGCATCCACTGCCTCTGTCCCGCCATAGTGTCTCACCTTCCCTGGAACAAGGCCAGGTGCCAACAGAGCGCCCGGCGGGGTGTGCACAAGGGACTGGGAAAACCAGGCCAAGGCCGCCCCGGGCCTGCCCACCAGTGGGGAGGTGGCCATAAAGGAAGGCCTTTCGCATTCTGTTTTGCACAAAAACAAATCCGTGTGGGGACGCAACTGCATGACAGCTGGCGGGCCCCAAGAGAGGAACCCCAATTCACCCCAAAATTGGAGTCAAATGAGTGGAATATCTGTTGCGAGTCCCGCCCTCCGCAGGCTGCCGCCAGGGTACGCACTTTCTGCTGGGCGAGGTTCCCAGGGGGTCCTTCTTCACGGACCCCCGGACTCTGCTGTCAGGCACGTCCACAGAAAGCCCTGGACCAAACAGCCTCATAAGAAAACGCGGGGCAGTGGGGGAAACTCAACAGGCCGCGAAGGCAACGCTGACTTTGCATTTTAAAGACGGACTGTGGAGTGACTTCCACTTCCAAACACAGCCAAGACCTCGGAATTAATAAGGAAGGCATTTCTGCCCAAACACAGAAACCCGGGCCTCCAACGTCAGGTCACCTCAGAGAGAGAAGAGTTCATCAGGAACACCCCACCCCCATCCCCAAAGTGACCCTGTTGGTTCTTTTAAATGGTGAAGAAAACATCCCTGGAAACAGGTCCTGCCTCAGGGGAAAGGGGACCGCAGGGGGCGGTGGAAGGCCCATGGCCACAGGAGCCGGGAACATGGGCTTAGGGTCAGTGACAAGCCTGACCACCGGCCGGCCTCAGTTTACCTATCTGTAATCAGCTGGGACCAGATCACAGGAGGCGGACACCAGGGACAAATGCACATTGAAATACGGACAGCACCAGACACCACCTTACATGGATCCTGAAAACACGTCCCCATCAGCCTCTTCCAACCCCACAGAGCCGTCAGCAAGAGAGGCTCCCGGGGGTGGGGGCCGCCACACCCCCGTCAGTCTCCCTCCAGGTCCAAGCCTTGACACAAACAGTATCTGGTGACATTAAGCTTCACTTATTTAGGTTTTTAAACTGAATGGATTTAAATAATAGGAATGAAGTTTAAATAAAAATATTAACTCAAAACTGGCTCAGGCCATGAACAGGCCAGAAAACCACCGCGAGTGGCACGTCGCTGACCCTGGATCCTCCCTGTTCGGAACCTCGGGGCCCTGAAGCCCTGGGCCAGCCGTCCTCTGCTCCAGCACTCAAGGAAAGCCTGTGCTTCGTGAGCGGCCTGAACGCCAAAGGCACCTCCAGCGCCTGGTGGACTTTATGGGCTGGTTTTGGGATCTAAGCCTCCCTGCAATACCCTGCTGAGAGCGGACTTCAGAGCCAGGGCGGATCTGGGCCGGGAGCAACAGGGTCCTCTGCCCAGGCCCCCCGCCGCAGCCCACCCGGCGCCCGCCACTCACTTTGCTCGTGTACTTGGCGATGTCGGCGGCGACGTCGGCTGAGGCGGTGGCGATGGGCAGGTCGGCGCTGATGGACGACGCCAGGGTGCTTGTGCAGCCCGAGCTGCTGATCAGGGGCGATGGCTGCGTGCTGGTCACCAGGGTGATGGTGGACGTGGACGGGCTCTGCGTGACCTCCTTCTGCTGGACAGCTAGGAGAACAAAGGGTCCTGGTCACCCCAGAAACATAGGCGGGGCTGTCCCAGCACAACGCTGTGGTGACAAGTGCGGCCCAGCCCTTGACGCACCCTGTGGGCTTCTCTACTCTACAGTGACCAAAGGAGCCAGGCTGCGTCCCACCCCCAGGAGAAACACTTGAGCAAACATGAACCACCTCGGAGAGCTCAAGGCTGTGAGGCAGCCCTGGTACCCGAGTGCCCGAGGCAGACGCCAGGTGCCCAAGGATCCCCAGCTGGTTCCGACCTGCAACAAGGCAACGGAAGAGGGGCTCTGTCTTCCGGCCCCACACCACCCTGGACGGCCCAGCCCTTCTACCCCATATTGTCCGACTCTCCTGAGCCCCCACTTCACCCTCCCTGCTCCCTCAACCCACCTACAGGCCCCAAACCTCCACACAGGTCAAAGCAGAGGTCAGTTCACCTGGACTCCCTGTCTAGCGCACCAGCGTATGACTGATTACACCGTAACTAGTGCTGCAAACATGCCATCGGTCCTTGTCACTTTGAGACAACTGGAAAGCTGAGGACCATAATGTCCGAGTCCTTCTGGCAGCACCAAGCCTCCCCTGGAGAAGGAGCATCTGCTCACGGGGAGGAAGACAAGACGCTCTCATCCTCATCTCCAGCAACCTAGATCCAGCTCTGCCCCAACAACTGTTCTTTTTTGTACCAGGGATTGAACTCAGGGACACTGGGCCACTAAACCACATCCCCAGACTTATTTGGTATTTTATTTAGGGACAGGGTCTCACTGAGTTGCTTAGCGCCTGGCCTTTGCTGAGGCTGGCTTTGAACTCCCGATCCTCCTGCCTCAGCCTCCCGAGCTGCTGGGATTGCAGGCGTGGGCCACTGCGCCCAGCTCCAACCACGTTTTAAGCACTAGGTCACTTCAACTGTCTTCCAATTGACCTCTCCAGTTTTCCTCCTTCCTCTCCCGTTCCCCAATCTTTGGAGGGTTACATGGGGCTCCTCTGAGGTCCAGCGACCTTTTACCTTGCATCCTGCTGCTAATCAGAAGCCTGCTCACCAGGGTGCACTCACTAGGAGACTTTCAATCAGGGGCCCCACCTTCCAGGAACTGGAGGAGGTTCCCTGCGGAACCAGATGTACCCCAGCCTCACCAACCTGGGCAAACTGACCCTGAGCAGATCAGCCCTCTGTGTGCCCTGACGTCAGCTGCCGATGGAGCATCCTGCTTTCTGGTGGGAGTTTCAACTCTGCAACTTCAGCAAGCAGTTCCTGCCGCTGGCCTATCTCGTGGGTGTGGCAAATCCCCGGTTTTTAGAGTAAGCTTTGCTGTCAACCTCTTACACCGACTGTACTCTTCCCAAAACAAGGCCAAGGGCTTTGCTCATGTGCCCATGGAAACACTACACAAAAGTTCAACTTTGTTTGCAGCACTGCTTATGGTAGGAAAAAAAATGGAAGTAACCTAAGCCCACCGGGAAGGAGATGCTTTACATAAACTAGGGAATACTACGCAGCAGTCCAAAAGAAGAAGGCAGGGCCGTATGCTGGGACACAGGCAGACCTCGAAACATGCTGATGGGTGAAAAAAAAAGCAAGTATGGTACCATTTTTATGTCTTAAAAAAGAAAAAAAGGGGAAAATAAGTACTTTTATGGTGTGGTGTGTGTGTGGGGGTGGGTGGGGGTGTGTAGATACTTGTGCTACATGCATAGGAAAGGGTTTTAGGTCGTGGCTACGAGGAAGGAAGGACAATGAAATGGAAGGTGAACGGGACAACACTCAACAAAATTCTACATAAACATCCTGTCCCCTTTCTGAGGAGAAGAGAGGCATGTATCACCTTAAAAAAAAGTTGTTGTTTTTTTTTAAGTGAAAAAGTGAGTTGCAAACCAACTTTAAAAAAAAATAACGCCAAATGGAACGTGCGAGGCCCTCGGGGCACGATGGCCGGGACACAAACGGGAGGGAAAAATAAAACGGCAATGGTGTTTGTCCTGTCCAGGTGGCAACGGGAGTGGGCGCCACGCAGGCAGAAGGGGGCTGTACCTTTCACAGCCTGTCTGGTCTGATATCTCGTCCCCTGGGAAGACTGAGGCTGCTGCTGCTGGCTGTGCTGCTGCTGCTGCTGCTGCTGACGCTGCATCTTCTGCATGTGCCACTTTTGGGAGGACGTTTGAAACTTACTTGATGAGTTCCACACGACCCGCTGCACGGCCGGGGCAGTCTCCTTCGGTAAGAGCGGCCTCTGCTTTTTCACCGGGCTTCCTGTGACGGCGGGGGCCGGCGCGGTGACCGTGACGGTGGACGTCGTGCTGGTGGTGGCCGGGACGCCGGCCACGGGGGTTTGGGAGGAGGAGCGGGTGGGCACCGGCGTCTCGGGGGGAGACTGGCTGCCGGAAGTCGTGGACGGCGGCGCTTTACCGACGACTACAGCCAGGGCGTGGAGACAGACAGACAAACAGAGCAGGTTGGACTCGGTTCCCGGCAGGGACCTGCCTTGAGTTCTGGGCAAAGCCCACCAAAGCCAGGGAGGTCCGCACCAGGCGCCCACCTTCCACGTCTCCTCCACTGAGCCCGGCTGGCATCGAGACCCAAGCCACGGCCCCTGGGGGTCAGGAGGTGAACAAGACCCCCACCAGGGGACGAAGCAGTGGGCGACAGAATCCCTGCAAGGGCTTGTCCGAGAAAGGACTCACTGCAGAGGGGCAGGGGAAGCCCTTCAGCTAGGGATCCCCTAACTCCCGCACCCCAAGAACCAGAGGGCCTCTCCTCTGCCAAGCCCCGAGCAGCACGGAGCCACCGCCCAGAAAGAACAGCCCCCTGTCTCTTCCGTCCCCTCCAGGACAACGTCCCGGGGAGGCGCCGACACTAACGGGAACTCTGCCCCACGCACGGCGAGGACCCCCCCAGCACAGTCACTCTGTGAGGTTTAGCTCTGGACGTCTGCCCGCCCGGCCGTCTTATGTCCACGCACACAGTCCAGGCTCTCCTAGTGTGTGGAGGTCAAGTGGAACGTGTTCACGTCTTTTAAAATGAGTTTCTTTTAATAAAAATATTGTCAACAACTACACAGGCAGGACTTGGGAATTACCAAAACCGTGCACGTGAAGGCCTGAGGTGGCGCCCGCTGCCCTGCGGTCTTCCTGAGGGCAGAGCGAGGACAGAGAGAGGAGCCCGGGCCACGACAGGGTCACTGTGGTGCTAGGAGCCACAGCACCGTGGTAAGGAGACAGCGGGGCAGGAGTGGCCGAGGCAGAAGAGCCAGAGGCACTGAGAGAGCAGGGAGCTCATTCAGCCAGGAGGTTGCTCATGGCCACCGAAGTCCCAACCGTGGACTAGGCAGATTGGCCCCAAGAGGACATCAGGGAACACACTGCAAACACGAGTGCGGGTCAACCGCCCTGACCTCAGACTCCATGCTGCCTGGACATCAAACTCCTCATAGGAAACACGAGAGCGTGATGAAGGGAGGACGGTCAGGACGCTGTGGGGTTCAGGGGCCGGGAGAAGGAAGCTGAGGGACAGCCGGTGGCCGACTGGGGGCAGGCCTGGGGCAGCCCTCCTGCTTCCCTGGAGGGGAGCATTCAGCCGGCTGCTGGGCATCAGCCCAAGTGGGGCTGGGCAGGGCCTCTTCCTGCAATGAGGGGTCCCGATCCTTCCTGGGTGACCGACGAGTACTGGACACAGCCCCTGCCCCTTCCAGGTACACGGGAGGCATTCACCGGGCAGAGGCCTGGCACAGCCGGGCTCCCGCCTGCAGAAGCGCATTCATTCAACGCCTCCCTCTGTGCCAATGACAAAACGTGCGCATCGCTGGGCGCTGTGGCCTGCGTGCCCCTGCCAAGGGTCGCTCCCTCCTGATTGACAGGGCAAACGCGCAGCTGGGCGGTGGGGCAGCTGCTCTGCAAGGGTCACGCTGCTCTTCCTTCAGGAAAAGGGGTGGGGAGCCCCAAAAGTCTCCCGCCTCCAGCTCCCCACGTTATCATTTAGACGAATTTTAACTTCTAGGGTGTTCTGACGATTGGTGGGGAGGAATCTCAGGGAAACTTCACTGGCTAGAAATCCGGAGTATACAATCACCCAAAATTCATCCCAAAAGGGTGAAGCCCTTAAAGGGCTGGCACCCCGGGAGCTGCCCATTCAAATTCCCTGACATATTCCAGAACTTGCCACCCTGCATTAGCATCCCCGTGGGGAAGGGTGACAGGACCCTGGGCGCAGCAGGGAGCAGCTCTCTAGGGGCTCCCTTTGCTTCTGATGAGAGCGGTTCTGCTCTGAAGGTACCTACTCCACCACACGCCGCACTCCACGCTGAGGGTGAGCGGGAGTCCCCACGGCACCGTCCCAAACGCCCTTCCCCTCAACTGAGCAGAAGCGAAGGCACTTGGTGGGGACCCTGCTCCACTGCAGAGTCCAAGACTGAGCCTTCGAGACCCGAACCACCACGCAGGCTCTGGATTTAAGATCATTCGGTTTTTCCTAATCGCCAAGAAGCTGCCAACTGAACTGGGTTCTAGAACCTTCTGCTCAATCATCCAGCATCTACTCAGGGGCTCCAGGAGAAGTTTCCTGGAGACGTCAGCGTGAGGAAAAGCTCTATTTTTTTTTTTTCAACAACTGGATTCACTTTGAGTTTTTGCAGAGGTGAGATCTTTTAAGGATCTCTTCCTTTTTTGCCTTCACGGCCAGGAAGCTCAGAGCCCAACTCTAAACGCTGATAGCACGTACTTTGGCCTAAAACTGTTGCCCAGTTATTCTACCTTCACTTCCCTTTTACACTGACTTCTCTATTTTCTTTCTGTTTCGTGGTTATGCATTCTTGTCAATCTGCTGCAAATCCTGTCTGGAAGAGGAAGGGGCATTGAACGAATCAATCAAAAGTCCTGTTCCAGAAAGAACAGAACAGTATGAATGTGCCTCAGGAGTCCTGTACCACCTACGCCCAAATCACACTTCCAACATCCTCACGGAACAAATGCTGCTGCCCGTGCTCTCTGCGACAATAGAGAGCAGTCTCTCAGAGCTCAACGCAGGACGTCACTGTTCTTCAGAAGCATCTATGAATTTCTGAGATGGCCAGGGCCAGTCGGCCTGCCTTCTCTGTGCCTCCTTTCCCTCTCCCCTCCTGCACGCTTCTGAGACATCCTGTTCTCTCTTCCTGAGCAGAGGGATACCCTCTCTCCCCACTAACAACTGAGACTCCACAGCAGCAAGATCCTCCGCACACACCGAGACCCTGCTTCAAGCCACCAGGCTGGGGAAATTCAAAGGACACAGGCTCACATCCTACTCAATGGTTTGGATAAGAAGCTAGCAGCTGTCAGAAGTAAGGCACAGTCAAAAATTAAACCTGGCTACGCTTGAAGTTACCCACAAAGTACAGAAGGCTTTATGGCTGTGGCCTCTAATCTGTCCTCAGGCAACATTTCTGCAGGGAGCCTTGATTAATTCTTCAGCACCTTCCGTGGGCATGCTGGGCTCCACCCACCACCCATTTGCCGAGCCAGCTGGAAAATGTGCTGACGGCTTTGCAGGGCAAGAACACTCTCCGACTCATTCCCAAGCTCCTGCTAGAGGGCTTTCCTGCGCAGACAGGGTACCCTGTGAAGTGTCATGCCCTCCAGGGACACCTAACAGCCAACACCAGAAGGTCTGTCGCCACCTAGTGGTAGAGGCCAGGAAGCTCCTTGACACCCTCCACAGGACAGAGAACTCTGTAGGGCCAAGTGTCACTAGTGCCAGCCCTGGGCTCGGGTCAGCTAAATGGACAGGACGGACATCAAAGCAGGTGGCATGTCACCAGACACTGCCCTTTGAGTTTCTAGGTCCTCGAAAGGCTCTCGGGCACTACTTACCAAACAGTTTCACATTCTCGTAAGAAAATGGACCTGGTAATGCCCGAGTAGCATGAGGGACAGGCAGGAAGCTGGACTAAGGAGGACCTTTGACTGAGCCTGGTCAGAGGCCGACATGTCAAGAAACACTTCAGGGACATGAGTGAGCCTGTTGGAAAAGCAGTGGCTTAGGCTAAAGAGGACTTCACTAAACCAACTACCGTTCCCTAAGTGCTTCCTTGCTGGGCCCCCAAGCCATCATGGTGGGCACTGAGCAGGCCAAGGTCCTGTTCTGTCCTCAGCCACGAGGCCGTCCAAGCTTTCCTCGCTGCCGGGTGCTGGGGCCCCGTGGCTTCTGCCAACACAAGGGCCAGGGCGTGGCAAGCCCAGGGAGCACCTGCAGGCGGACACAGGGACTTACCGTCCTGCTTGGGAGGCGGCTCTTTGGGGTCCTTCTTGTTTTTCCGGCCCTCCCGCCCAGGATGGTCGTCTCCCAAGTCTATGACAAGTTCACTCTCTGAGTCCGAGTCCAGGCCCAAGTGCACCGTCGGGGAATCCGTCTCGTCTTTGCCCTTCAGTTTGTCCTTGGCGGGATGCGGGGACGGCTTTGCTCTCTCAGCAGAGTCCCTCTCGGGCTCGGGGCTGGCCTTCGCGGCCACGGGCTCTGCTTTCTCGCCCACTGGAGACGCGCTCTTGGGCTCCTCGGGGACCTCCGCGGGGTTGGCGGGCTTGGGCTTTTTTTTGGCAGCGGGTGGCTCCTTGTCCAGTGCGCTGCCGTCCTTGTCCTCCGCGTCTTCCGGCTCGTTCTTGGACTTCTGCTCGTCGTCACTGAGGTACTCGCTGTCGCTACTCTCCGACTTCTCGGAATCCTCCGAGTCGCTGTGCTCCACGGCCGTGTACACGTCCTCCGAGATTTCATTGATGCCTACATTCAAGAGAGAACACCCAGGCTGTGGCGCAGTCACGGGAAGCAGGACCAGCAAGTGCCGATGGTGCCCACGCCACAGGCCGGAGGGACAAAAGCACACTCAAATCGCATCACACTGGCGCGGGGGACGGGAGTAAACGGAAGCAGCGGCTGGACACAAGTGACCAGCGGGAGCCGTGTCTGCAGAGGCCTTAGCCTTCAGAGGTGACCTGGGACCTCCCTACACGTGACTAAACACGAGCAAGCGAAGTCCACATCGCTGGTGAGAGAGGGAGAGGGCTGGAGGGACACAGGGACAAGCCACTGCAACCAGCCAACCTGCAGGCTTAAAAGTAGAGGCTCAGGCCTGGGGTCACAGCTCAGTGGTGGAGCGCTCGCCTCGCACATGCAAGGCCCTGGGTTCGACCCTCGGCACCACATAAAAATAAATAAATGAAATAAAACGTACCGTGCCCATCTGCAAAAAAAAAACATATTACAAAAAATAGAGGCTCAGAGAATCACCCGTCCTAGGACACACAGCCACCAGGAGACAACGCAGAAGGCGGATCCCGGGCTCGGACTCGTCACCAGCCTCCTCCGTGGGCTTCCAGAGGCTCTGTGCCCTCACACCCTTGTCCAGGCCTCCAGAAGGAAGCCAAGGCCCTGAGCCCACCCAGCCGCGGGCACCGTCACTGGGGACTGCCGTGTGGGCGGCACCCATTCTGTCTGGGCATCGGTGCCCGACTCACCAAGACGGCCGGCAGAGTCAGCCAAGAGCAGAGGACTCGCCTACTTGGGACACAGGCCTGTGGCCAAGCAGCCATGGGGGAGGGGCGGGGGTTCTTCGGGTGACCAGCAGGCCCCGGGGCAGAGTGGACTGCTCACTGTTCTTCCACTCAACAGGGGCCAAGACGGACTTGCATGCGCCCATGTCCACCGAAAGGGGAGAGCAGGGGCCAGGGATGTGGCTCAGTGGGTACGGCGCTCGCCTCGCATGCACAAGGCCAGGGTTCAATCCCCAGCTCCACCGGAAAAAAAAGGAGGGGGGCACAAAACAGCAGGTGCTCCAACAGGGAGAAGCCCCTCCCAGCAGCAGTCCTGCTCAGCCCCGCTGCCCTTCCTGCAATGCCCGGTGTGGCCAGGCCACGGGTAAAGAACACTATGCCCAAAAACTAAAATCAGAAAGAAAACCCAATCGGCTCTTGGGACGGCCTTCACTCAGGAGCAACGGCCTCTTGAATCGTCTTGGCCTGGACACACCAAGAGAGACCCACAAGAGGACAAGAGCCAGGAGGAGCCCAGGAGCGGGAAGGTGGCAGACCTCTAGGAAACACTCCTGCCTCCACCAGGGCCCGGCGTGGAGAACACCCAGGCGTGGTATGGTTTTTAGGTCTCAGATTTGTGCTAGTGTAGCTAATGTCTGGACCCAAGAAAGACAAGCCGGACCACACGTGTGGTACGTACTAGGTACCAGAATCAAAATGGTGACCATTTAAATCCTGCTCCTGGGGTCACTGGCTGTGTGACCTTGAACAAGTGATGCTCCTCTCTGAGCCTCGGTTTCTTCATCTGAAAAATGAGACTGAGAATAGTAGCCATCTCCCAGAACGATGGATGCACTGTGCTGAGAGCAGGGCAGGATGTACCAGAGGCACTCAGTAAACAGGAATGGGGGGGCTTTACAAAGCTGTGTGGGAGGACCCAAGAGGGATTAAGTGACCGGCCCACCTGCGGGGCCAGGTTCCTACAGACCCACTCAGGACAGATGTGAGACACGGGTGAGGCGGGGGCCCAGGACACTTTGCCGTGAGTGGAAATACACTTCAGCTCCACCGGTGGTTCAAGGTCAGAGCAGCCGGTAAGAGCAGCCAGGACTGGACCCTCGCGGTCCAGGTGGATGCCATCGTTACAAACAATCAGAAACACTATCAGGAACAGCCGGCCTCCAGGAGCCATACCTAACTGGGCTTTGCAGCTCTCTATGGTCTTGTCGAGATTCAGCTGGAACCTGCTGCGGATCTGCCGCTTGGGGGAGATGAGGGGCGCCGGGGCGGACTGCTGCTGCACGGACTCACTCAGCTCCTTCAGGTCCATCTCGGCTTTGCTGCGATCTGGAAGACACCACCGCACCCTCCTAAGCCCAGGCGCGGGGCTGGAGCAAGCGGTACTCACCACAGAGCTCCCCCCTGCAACATGGAGGCTGGGGTGGCGGCCAGCGAGCTCCCGCAGCAGGCGGACTCCCACGGGCGGCTTTCAGGTGTAAGCTGGAGGGTTCCAGGCAGAGAGTCGGTGGGACCCAAGACCCTCCAAAGCCAGAGGCGCTCGGTCGCACACTTGGCAGGAAGAACGCCCGGCAGCCAACACGGCTCCAAACTCCCCAAGCCCAGTGGGGGGGCTCCCACCCAATGAGGCTCGGGGCCCCCAGAGACACCTGGGGCTGGGACCCTGGCCGCCTACCATCCACAGAGGCTTCCTGGGTCACTCCTGGTCTACCCAACCTGGGGGTCAAACTAGAAAAGGAAAACGGGGGACAGGAGGTCTTCCGGCTGTGCCTCCCTTCACCGACAGCCTCCTCGGAGGCCAGGTAAGTAGCTTCCTCCTGGACACCCGCCCGTGACCAACAGGTCTCAGGTAAGACCAAGTTCCTCATCATGACTCCCAGGCAAAGCCCTCTGATGACATCCCCTGACCCAAGTCCCCTCCGTCACTCCGCCAAGGGCTCTCTGAATGGCCAGACGGGCCGATGAGCCCATGTGCATGAACTTGCTCTCCATCCCAGAGGCAGGTAAGAGGAAGAGAACTACGGTGGCCACAAAGGTCCACAAAGCAGTGAGAGATCGTGGGGAGGGGAGCCTGTCTTTCCCTTGACCTTATCCTGTGGGGTCCCCTCCAACCCCACCCAGCCAACCCCAGAACACACACAGGTCAGAAAGCGGGTGACATCTGATCACCCACCAGAGAGGAGAAGCCACCTCTGAGCCCGTTCCCAGCCACGGTGGGCTCATCTCCTGGGCTTCCCTTCACTCCCCTGCTGACCCGCACCCAAGGCAACCATTCCCTGGCCTGTTGGAGAAGCCCCGGAGCGCCCCCAGCGCTGGCGGAGCTGTCGCTGGCTTCTCTCCTTCTGTTCTGCCATGAGCCACAGCCCTTCACCTTCAACCGCGAGGGCATTCCCAGCACTGCACGTGGGGAAACGCGAGGTCCCCAACGCCCCACCCTACAGAAGGGCTCTTTCCTCACACCTGCAGGACTCTGGAAGCGAGTGCTCAAAGCTAGCAAAGACACTACCGCCATGTTCCAGAACAGCACCCGCAAAGGTCCAGTGTGCACTGTGTGTTCTCAGGGCCCTCGGAGGCTGCGCAGAGAGGCCCTGGAGGGAGGAGGCCTGGAGGGAAGAACTGGAAACTCTGCACCTGCCTGGATCTGTAGCTTACAAAGAGCACCGATAGGGAAACAGCAGCACAGCGCACCAACCCCGGGCCTCTGCCTCGGGCGCTTTAGTGTAAATACGGAGAAACAAACCCAAAAATAAAAAATATGCACGTCCTGACATACAGCATCTGTCAGTCCCTCAGAAACCCTGACTTACAGTCTGGGAGAGCTGGGGGAACCCCCCAGGTGACTCCTAGGGGCAGCTGGGGTGGAGACCCTGGTGTAAGTCCACTTCTGTGAGTAAAGAAATCCCGCACGGCCTCCACCCGGTACGTGGGGCTCATCAAGAGACAGCCCTCACCTGAGCCCTCGACCTGTGTGTGCACGGGTGTGAGCGTGCCCGCCTGTGAGAGACGGGCCCTTCAAGTCCACTCTGGGAACACTCACCTGTTGCACATTCACAGGAAGAACACAACCAAAGGAAAGCCTCCTCTTTGACAAAATAAGGGTTCTCGCCTCCCTCAACCGCTACTATGACCGTTCTTGTTAAGAATAAGCCACCAGGGGCTGCCACTGAAGCTCGGGGCCAGAGCCCTTGCCCAGCACCTGTGAGGCCCTGGGTTCAAGCCTCAGCACCACATAGAAAAAATTTAAAACATAAAATACAATAAAGATTTAAGAAAAAAAACACCACCAGGCAGGCACGGTGGCACACACCTGAAATTCCAGTGACTCATGAGGCTGAGGCAGGAGGCTCAAGAGTTCAAAGTCAGCCTCAGCAACTCAGTGAGGCCCTGTCTCTAAATAAAATTTAAAAAGAGCTGGGGCTGTGGCTCAGTGGTCGAGTGCTCCTGGGGTCAATCCCCAGTTCCAAAAAAAAAAGGAATAAATAGAATAAAGTGTGGGGGTGGCTCAGGCCCTGGGACCTTCGGGGCGTGTGCGGTTTGCAATCAGCAGCACTTGGGGCCCTCTCTCCTCCACAGGGAGAAGGAACACGTCCCTGTTCCTCCGGCTCGTGGTGGCTTATCAGGCCTTCTCCCACCCCTGCCCTTCTATATCGGGACCATCTTCAGAATCACTGTGCTGCCAGGATTTTGAATTTCTCAGTTGATATGAAGACAGCTCAGCCTATAAATGGAAGCCAGGGATTTAAAAAAAAAAAAAATACCCGTGCTAGAGAGAGCTGCCCGACCTGACACTTCTGCAGGGAGCACAAACGAGAACATCCCCTTTAGAGGTCAACTTGGCAACCCCTCTCAAGATGTCAAGGGCACGGGCCTCGACCTCCACTCCACTCTAGGAGTTTACCCCACGGACACTGTCCCCCGTGGCCAAAATCAGCATTCCCTGTAGCTGTTTTCAATAACCAAGAAACGGACAACCACCCGGAGCCAATAAATAAGGGGCCCGGATAAATAGTTTAGAAATAAACAGATCTCCTTTGCTGTAATGCTGTTGGCAAACTATGACGCGTGGACTTCCAGGAGCTACAACGTGGCGGCTCCTTCAAGGAGACAGTTCAATAGACAAGAGACCCTGCCGAAGCCCCTCGCAACCAAAGCCCAGCAGGGGGCTTCCCAGCCCACTCACTGTAAGGAAGTGGGAGAACACCTGGGCAGCCCAGGCCCGGCTCACACGGGGCTCTTAAGGAACGGCTGGCTTCCAAGGGACTGCCCTGCACAGGGACAAAGGTGGCCCCTGTCAGTGACAGCAGAAGGACAGCAGCAATGCTCCAGGCCAGACGGCTCTCCACGGCTCCCTCAGCACCTTCAACAGAGCACCTGGGCACACGGTGGCCAGCACAGGAGCACTGGCCTGCTGGCCCTTCACCTCTGACCAGGGGCTCTAGAAGGAGACAAGAACCCAGCACCGTGTTCTCGGCGGATTTCAGGTGTGTGATTTATCGCCACCATTAAGTCACAGAAGGGGCCTGAAACAAGCCAGCGGGACTCGGCTTCTGTCTGAAGGAGGAGAGCAGAGGCCGAGACAGCAAGTGAGGGCAGCCAGCCGGGGCGGGAGCCGCTTCCCCCCCCCACCCACCCACAGCGCAGGAACCGTGACTCACTGAGCCCAGCCTCGAAACCAGCTGCCAGCCCAGGGCAGGGTTTTGTGTTCTGGGTTGCTGTATCTGGCTCTCAAGTAGAGCTTTATGATTTGCTTTTAGTGCAGATGAGCCCGTTTTTATGTTAATTTGGGGCACTGGGGGGAAGGGGGAGGGGACCTAGGGACACACTACCACTGAGCTGTATCTCCAAAGCCTTTTTACAGATTTTGAGCCAGGGTCTCATTGAGATGCTGAGGGCCTTGCTAAGTTGCTGAAGCTGCTCTCAAACTCGGGATCCTCCTGCCTCGGCCTCCCCAGGCACTGGGGTTACGGGTGTGCACCACTGCGCAAGCCCCAACAGCCAAGACTTTAAATCTAGGAGGGTACATGCACATACGGGGAATTCTGATCTTTAATTCCAAACACAGCGGCAATGGGCAGGAGCCTCCTCCTTTGCCCCCCATGTTATCACTGCTAAGAGGGAACCTTCACCTAGCACTGACCCCTGGGCTGACCTACCCAAGAGGCACAGCAGACTCCAGGGAGAGGCCCTCGAGCCTAGCACAGCCCTGGCTCACAGCACTGCAGCTCGGGGTTCTCGGAGCCCAAAGGCCTAGCCCCACCCAATCCTGTGTGACTGTGCACAGGTGACTTTGCTTCTCTGTGCCTCCCTTGCCCTTCCACAAAATGGGGTTGTCTTACCTACCTCAAAGGCTGTGCTGCTTGTTTATTTTTAAAAGTCATTTCAATCTACAGAGAGCAAAGTTCATTTTGGAGGAAATCCAGGTCCGTCTGAACAGAGGCACAGATGCACAAACCCCCGGGGCAAGACCTTGTCCCCAAGTGCTCCCTCCTGGTCTGCAGTCCAACCCTCCTCCACCCCTAACCCGGCTGCTTCCATCACTGTGAGTTTGCCTTTTCCAGTGTTCTGTCTGTTTTTGCTTTTGACTTTTTTAATGGAATTCTGTCTTGTGAGACTGTTGCTGTCCGTCTGTCTCTGGTGCCCTGTATCCCTCCTGTCTGCCGAAGGCCGTCACAGGGACAGACGTGACTAAACCCACGAAGCTGGCGCTCAGCCCCAAGCAGGCTGCCCTGGCTGGACTTCAGGACCCAGCGATCCTCCCCCATGAGGGACCCGAGATCCCACCCAGGCACGGCCGGGCTCACAGGCCTTCATCCCTGCTGGGAGGCGGCAAAACTGCCCGCTGTGGGGGGGGCTGGGGGCCTCCAGGGAGGCAGCAGGAGCCTCGGCCAGCACCACTGCCCACGGCCACGTCCCACCCACCAGACACGCCCCAGGAAGGGTCCTGCACTCCCACGTCCGTGCGTCAAGCCACACTGAGAGACCCACATTGTCATCAGGATGCCTGCCGGTCACCCCATTTAGGGAAGGAGCTATCCTGGCCGCAGGGGACTGGCAGGGGGGAACGCAGGGAGCAGGCCGCGCCCAGCCCGGCTGCTCGGGTGTGCAGGAGGGAGGAGGCGAGGGAAGAGGCCACCGATCTGGGGACTGTAGGAAACCGTCCGTGTTCCCAAGGCAGCAAGTGGGTTCCCCTTTGTTCACTCTGAATCCGAACCCCCAGCTCCACCCTGAGTGCCCTGTTCCACCTGGGCTGCGGGGACAGGCGACCCAGCACGCAGGAGAGCCGGGCTCCAAGGACACACAGCTGGGCTCCACCTGGGCTGCTGGGCACCCAGGGTGCTGTCCAGACCTGGCGTCTCCCAGCTCCAGCGGCACTGCACGCCCCCAGCCCTGCCTGTCCGCCTAGATGGCTGGCACTGCCCTCCCGCAGAGCTGGCCTCGGAGCGCCTGCCACCAGGTGCCCTCTGCCCTGCCCACCTGGGGGCCGGCAAGCATCTCAGACTCCAAGGGGAGCTCTTGGCCCACAGCTCTGCCGCTGGCCAGGGAGTCGGCCCCGTCACCGCGTGGTCCAGGAGTTCCACGCCAGGAGGGTCCTGGGCACCGCAGGAGACTCGGCGGCACTGGGGACAAGCAAATGTCCCAGACATGGGCCCCATGTGGGGGGGAGACACAACTGACCAGACAGATGACTGATCAACAGAGAGCTGTCCTCTGACAGACACCTCAGGTGGGCACAGGCCCCTCCGCCTCAGGGTCTGCAAGCCCTCGATGGACTCCCTCCTGCCCCTGCCCAGGATGCAGCCACCCCGGCCTCCTGGCCTCTCCTACAGCACAGCGAGTGGGTCTTCACCCACCACCTCTAGAACCCCCTCTTTCCCTCTTCTTTCCTCCGGTTATGGGCACGGCTGGCTCTTCCTCCTAGGTGGCGGGAACCCTCTTGCCCGTCCGCCTTCAGTACCCTCCCTGGACCTGAAGCTTTGATAGCCGGGTCCCTCGCTGACGGGCCACCTCTCCCAGCCTACGATACTCCCAACACCAGGGCTCGACAAGACCAGGAGTCAGGACAGAATGGCTCAAAAGGACCTCGCACTTGGCTGTTGGCATTACTAGTGCAAACGTGCGAAACCTTGGCCTCATAGGTTTTTCTTCTCCTAACACGGTATTTTTTAAATAACCAACTAAAACCCAGTGGATTAAAAAATAACGACTCAAGGGATGAAAATCGATATCAGAAAGTTAAAGGGAACAGTGTATCTGAGTGCACTGGGCGCAGGAAGGTTAACACAGGTTCACGGAACTTCTTTGGGCCACATGTATGTATTCACTCATCAGTGATCTGGCTCATAGGCTCCAGGGGAAACAAGCTTCTGAACACAGACCTGAGGCCCTTCAAGACAAGAACAGCGGCAAATGGGTGTGGTGTCGCATGCCTGTTATTCCAGTGACTCAGGAGGCTGAGGCCCGAGGACTGCAAGTTCAAGGCCAGCCTCAGTAACTCGGTGAGGCCATGCCGAAAATAAAACATGGTTAAGGAGGGCTGGGGGCATGACTCACCTCACCTTCACCCACTGCACCTTTTTAATTATCTGCACAGAGAAAAGAGTTCAAAGGTTCAAGAACCACACACAGAAAAGGACATTACAATTGCCAAGTCACAGTTGTCACAGAAAGACTCTGCCAGAGGCGCCAACTGACCCAGGTTAAGGTTCAGGATGCTTCCGGTGGTGGACGTCTTGTCCGTCTTGGTCATGATGGGTGCAGACGCTTGCGGGGAGAAGGGCTTCGGGCTGCCGGACAGACTCCCTGCCTGTCCCGTCTTCATGGAGGGTGGCGAGGCTGAAAAGGGATGGCACCGTTAGAAGTCGGACTCACAGACCGACAGGAGCGCTCGCAGGCACAGGTGGGGCGGGGGGACAGGTGGGGCGGGGGGACAGGTGGGGCGGGGGGACAGGTGGGGCGGGGGGACAGGTGGGACGGGGGGGACAGGTGGGCGCGTGTCCATTCTGGACGGACAAGGGGCGTGTGGGTGGAAGGAGAGGGCGGGGCTGGCTGGTGGCTGGTTTCCAGCGTCACCCGATGCTAAACCGTTAAAGCCACCAGGAAGGCGGCCTCCCCAGTCCTCTATGAAACACAAAGCTCTAAGACAAATCGGCTAAGCTGCCCACGAAATTGGTTTGGCCCATCCACGGTGTAAATCTCAAAATAAACATCAGTGAACTGCGGCAGCCCCCACGAGGTCCAGATGTGGAGATCAGGAGCCAGGCTGGAAAAGGGCATGGCCTCCACAGGCGGCCCGGCCTCCACAGGTGGCATGGCCTCCACAGGGCGGGGGACAGGGGCCGCTCACACAGCCCACACCTGCCGGGGAGCAAGGCAGCCCTGGGCAGATCTGGTCCAGAGGTTCCCAGGCTGCAGACAGCCCTGCTCAGGACCAGATGGAGGGAGGGAGCCGCGGGTGACTCTCCTCCTCCTGTGTTTGGAACTTCCACAGGAGGACGAAGGTGGTCCTGCCCGCGGCTTTGAACCTCAAACCACCTACTACCCACCTGCTGCCCCTGCGCCTCCCTTCGCTGGGGGAGAGGAGGAGGACAGAAACCAAATGCTTAGTTTAATAAAACCAGGAGCCAAGCAGAGCCCCCAGACCCTGCCGGCTGGCCCTGGCCACTCGACTGCATTGGGACTGTACCGTCGGGCCTGCTGGGCCCCTCTAAACCCGCTGGGTCTAAAGCCGTGACCCATGACAAATGGCCAGTCCTCCCCAGACAGGAGGCAACCTCGACCCTGAGGCCACCTGGTCTTGACAGACAGCTACCGACGGCAAAGGGAGCAGGAATGAGACCCCCAGGGACTTCAAGAGCGCTCGTCCACTGGGGCAGGGGCGGCCCTCCGCCCCCTCGCTTTCCCAACACAGAGGTGCAGAAAAGGGACCCCACGGGCTCACTCTGCGCACAGCTCCGAGGCTCGGTGTCCATCGGCCAAGCTCGGCCCGGCACCTGTGGACTTTCTCTTCATGTCATTTGGTGGGAAAGACTGGGGGGGCCTGGAGTAAGCAGGGGTCGGGAGGCAGACACGGCGGTTCCAATCCCAGCCCAGCTGCTGGCCTGCTGTGTGGCCTCGGGCAGGCGGCCCCGCAGCCCCCAACCTGGCAGCAGCAGGGGGGGACGCTCAGAGCTTGATCCGAGGGGAGGAGGAGAGCTACACCTCCTGGGCCACTGTGGGGAGTGTGTCCAGCAACTGTCTGTCATCCGAGCCCCACCTGGAACCTACCAAGTGCTTGACCCTTGCTTGCTGTTGGGCACTTGTTCTCTATGTCCTCCCTGACCTCGAAGGCTTCGGTTCATCACTGAACCCGTGACTCTCAGCCAAGCGAATGCACCCCCTACCCCCATCACCCCCCAGGACAGGACTGGCAATGTGCAGGGGCAATTTTGGTGGCCAGCACGAGGGGAGCAGGGCTGCTGCTGGTATCTGTGACACCCCACAGCCAAGACTACCTGGCCCCCAATGCCACGTGGTAATCCTCGTCTCCCGAGAAGCGGGGGCAGGGGTGAGGGCTGGGTGGGCCCATCCACTCGGGCTTAGCAAGCGCTCAATTAACGGGAGGAATCATCCTGAGAATTAGGTTTTAAAATGTTCCATTAGGTCCGTTCTACTGTGAGGAGCGGCAGACTGGCCCAGCCGTGGCCCAGAGCGGTCCTTCAGCTGGGGGTGTTGCTGCCACTATGACCGTCATTACCACGGGACACAGAGAAACAAGAGGAACACAAAGGCGTTTTAAGGAAACATGACCAGTAAGGTCTTTACTATGGATTTTTAAATAATTATTTTTAAATAACTATTTGTGTATGTCGTACTCCTTGCAGATCTGTGGTAGCTAAAAAGATCAGGATCACGAATTCCCTGTGCAGATGGAGGACCAGAGCTTCTCTAATTCCCATCAACTATGAGTCAGGAACTTCTCGGGAACTGACAAGGAGACCTAATCCTGAGGGACAGCAGAGCCACTGAGCACACAGAACCAACGCGGAGAGTCCCCTGCTTACGGGGTCAAGTTCAAGTGAAGAGCAGGCGAGTGCAGCCAACAGGGGCTCTAGCAGGACAGTCCTACCTGAGATCCCGCTGGGGGTTTTAGCAACTCACAGGGTGAAGTCGTTTTTTTTAACTGTTATACACATGCATGTGTATTGACAATAATAATTGGAAGCTTTTAGCTCTACGGATGCTTCCTTTGATAACCTTGAAATATTAGGATTGAAGAAACGGTCACACCACAGGGCTGTGGCAAGAATGAGGTGGTGTCCACTGGTCTGGACAGGAGAGGGCCCACCCCCCTCAGGGGTCTAGGACTGCGAAGCTTCACAGACTCCAGAAGGGACGCAGCTTTGGGGTCATCTAGCAACCCACAGACCCCATCTGGGCAGAACTGTGTCTCCTTAAGAAAGAGACCTCCCATGCCACCTCCAATGCACCTGTCCCCCCCCCCAGCCAGTGCAGTGTCCTGTACCTGACCTGTCCTCCTCCTCACAGTTAATGCCAGGACCATCCCGTTAACTCAATGCCATTGAATCAGCCCTCGGCCCGTACAATTCCTTGAGCGCCCGCGGGCCTCCAGCGACCTGACTCTTCACCGGGGTCTGTGCACCCCGCTTCACCCCGCCTCTCCGCGACCTCCACTCCTGCTGTCCTGTCTGCACACACGCTGCACAGGGTCCTGGAGGCCTGGGGTGTCCGGCCCCCCTTCTGGGTCAGGCACAGGCGCACGGCCCTGACCTGAAAACCCCAAACACTCCAGAACGGGACCTTTCTTTCCGGGTGCCGGGAGGGGATCCAGGACTTGGTGCTGTACCCCTGAGCTTCCCCTGCAGCCCCCACGACAGCAGGATTCCACACCCGGCCTCAGGAAGCCGCGCGAGCCACACAGTGGCACCAAAAACACTGCATCAGTTACGTCCAGTCCTTGACCCGGGGGGACTCCAGCCACACCTGGGAGGGGCAGCCAGTCCCCACCTCCAGCCCCACACCTGCCCACACACTGGCCGCTGGTCCCCCAACGTCATCTCAGAGCTCTCCCTTGCTGGCCCCCTGAAGGTGACATCGGTTTATGGCTCCCTGTGGCTGTGAGGATGTCAGAGAGCAGCTCCTCCAGGCAACCGGACCCCCAGGTCACAGCCCAACCATCCTGCGCACCTACTACGTTCACCCAAGAACGGGGACTCCGCTTCTCCTCTCCTTACGGTGGTCATGACAAGCAAAGACACCAAATACGACGTTTTCATACAGAAACATCAGTGAAGTCCATCTTCATACAGTGCCCCACTACAAACAAGGCTGGGTGACCAGTGACACAAAGATATAGGGCCAGCGATACAGCCACGACAGAGGGCACTTGTCAGGCAGGCACAAGGCCCTGGGTTCCAGGGAGGGGAGGGAAGGGGAGGAGAGGGGAGGGGCGGGGACAGAAGGGGAGGGAAGAGGAGGAGAGGGGCGGGGAGGGGAGGACACAGCATATTGGCATGATGACACAGGAAGATGTCAAGTTGAAGGAAGCACTTGGGTCTCTTCCAAAGTATGTGGAATATTGTGTACTCAGGAAAAAGACACAAAATTAAACGTTAAAATTAAAATATTGAAGAACTTCAAACAATCATATCACCAATGCTAAGGTCCAAAAGACTGACATATGACATCTATTAAATCCAAGGTTCTTCACAGGGACTGGAGGGGTAACTTTGCCCCCAGGGACATCTGGCAATAAATGTGCGCAGGCATTTTTGCCTGTTGCAATCCTGTGACTTGGGTGCTCCTGGCATCTCAGGGGAAGAGACCAGGGACACTGCTGGACATTTTGCAGTGCACAGGAGAGACCCCACAACAGACTTGTCCAGCCCAAATGTCAAGAGGGCCAGGGTTGAGAAACACTGCTTTAAATCATCATAGACATTTGGAAATGTTCATTTCAATTAAACTTTGAAACAGACGCCAATCCTTTTAGAAAGCCATAAATCTTGCCCAAAGGAAGAACTAACTGCCTTTGAAGTCACAAACAATTTAATCAGATTTTACACTTTGATGTACAATTCACAAGTGTGGGCTAAAACACATCATCTATTATCTCCATTTACAAAACCCTGGCCCGAGCTAAGTGCTATTCTGACTCCATGAAACATAGGAGTCTTAGAATTAAATTAGAAAAATGTGCCCCTCGTTCTCTCCCACACACCCGGCACTGGGGCGGGCAGGCGTGGGTGGAGGACTCAATGATTCATGCTAAATGTGCAGAACTCACAAAACTTGAAAACGACTTGTATGTTCAAGGAGCTGCACCTTGCACAGACTCAGGTGCCTCGGGACAGGTGAGCCGAGCGGCAGACTGACACTGGACAGTCTAGGGTGGGCTAAGAGGTGTCGGGCAAATGCTGTTTTTAAGGGTTATTTACTAACACAGAAACACACCTGGAGGGTTAAGATGCCAGGTGCAGTAGCATGTACCTGTGTCACGGCTACTTGGGAGGCTGAGGCAGGAAGATCCCATGTATTCAGAAGTTCAAGGCCAGCCTGGTCAACACAGCAAGACCCCATCTCAATAATGAAAGAAAGTGAGGCTCAAAATTACAACAACAACAAAAATCCTACACCATTTACACCAGACATGGAAACCAGGGGATCCACGAACTAAAGCAGTTCATAAATACGTTCGATTCAGGAGAGAGAAATCTTTAGAAAATTTGAAACAGTGGGTAAAAATTGGGGTAGATTGCAATTGAAAATCCATTTACGGATGCTCTTGAAATATCACCAATCTGGCAATACGAAGCCTGCTTAGCTCCCTTAGCCAGAACCAGCTGCAAGACAAGGTCCCAGTAGCTTGCTCCACATTTTGAGAGCTACAGGTCAATCAAGACCCATTAGTGAGCTATAAGCATCTCCTTTACAATAAAACAAACAAACAAAAAAAATCCACAGACGTTAGCAGTGCATCCCCTTATCAGAAGAACGAGCATGTGTGGCAGTGTGACCAAATGTGCACACAGGCAGACGTGTGTGACAGGTCGGGACAGCTGTGTCTGCGGCTTTCCTCACCACAGTCTCCACCACGTCTGACCTATGCATCTCCATAGCAGCCCGGTCCTTGGGGGACTAGTTCAAGTTTTCAGTTGAATAGTGTGACCTATAAACCGACCCCCCAAAGGGCCCTAAAATAACACCGGAGGGCTGACTATGGGAGGCGGGATCATTAGTGACTTTAGTTCTTGTAATTAACAATTATCTTACAACAAAGAAGTACTGATTCCACCATGAGATGAGAACATAGAACCTCGTTCCCTGCTCCCTGACTGGTACCCCACAGTGGAGCTCCGACACCCAAGGACCATTAGCCCCGAGAGGGGCGAGAGCCGGCCCCAGGGTGCTCCCCTAATTCACTTTAATGTCTTGCACGGGGATCCTGAAAGCCAATATTGGTGAAGGCATCAATTCTGGCCAGGAGGCCTACAGAAATGAGAAACCAGAAAAACCACTGAGAATGAGAACCGCTTTGGCCATCAACCTGCAGGACTCCAGGAACCCGGGAGCTAACGGCTTCCCGCTGACCCAAGAGCTTATCAGAGAGCAAATCCAGCCCCGAGAAGGAGGGCCCATGTCTGCGCCTCTAATCCTCCAAACAAAAGGGAGGTTTCCAAAGTCTCTTGGAAATTTTATAGAATAACTTATTCCAATTTGTGGCTTTGTGCTGCGACTTGCGTATTTTGTCACTGTCATAAACTACTTATATGGTTTTCCTATCCTATGACATGACAGGTCTTCTCTTTAAAGCAGGATTTTGGATAAGCCACAGCTTTGTCTCCATTGTGTCGCGTGGGGGCCATTAATAGCTCCTGCTCCCTGTTAAAAAAAAAATGCTCCTGTGACTGGGACAGCAGAGGGCAGCAGGCTGCCGTGGGAGGAAGCAGGCTGCAGGGCCCTGGATGGCCCCCGTGAAACCAGGACTCTGGCCCAGAGTTGCCCCTAACTCGCTCAGTCAGTAGAAGTGGTTGTCAAAGTTGGGCCACGGGCGGAAGCTGACATGCCACCTGTTCCATGTGGCCTGCAAACTACGAGGATTTGACATTTTAAGGTGGCTGGGAGGGAAGAAGGAATTAAAAGTTCATATAAAGCATGCAAGTCACACGAAATTCAAATTCCAGTGTCCACCGACAAAGTTTTATTAGAACTCACCCACCTCATGTCTACAGCTGCAAAATACATCTTTAAGACCTGAACTATCTACTACTGACCCCTTATAGAAACAGGGGCTATTTGTAAGATTAAAATGACTCTGGCTGGCGGGGGTGGAGCATGCCTATAATCCCAGCTACCCTGGAGGCTGAGGCAGGAGGATTGCAAGACCAAGGTGCAATCCCTGCCTGGCCTGCGTAAGGCCCTGCATTCGATCCCGGTGCCACCAAAAAAAAACAACAACATTCCAAGTGTCATCCCTGTCCTACACTATTGGGCTCAGGGTTAGCCAACTCCCAAGCACATATTGAGCAAGAGAGTTATAATTTAGGAAAGAAACTCTGGAGTTTAAAGGGAATCTACTGGCTTCTCACCTAAAAACCCAAATGATGAGGAATTCTGTCACAAAGTCTAAGGCCATTTATCCCTCTCCTTTGCCGCTCCAGAAGGAAGAGAGAGGCTAAATTAAACACATTAGATGTGTTCTAATGGTACACTGTATTCTCTTGACATGTGGCCCAGGAGAAACAGTGGCAGTTTACACACCTGCATTTTTTATTTTACTGTAGCAACTTACGTGTTAACATCAGTGAACCTCATGGCATTAAGGAAAAAAAACAAGAAGCCATTTAAAAACAGGGGCTTACACCACATTTCACTTAGCAGAGGCCAAAGCTGGGTTGCAGATCCAACACCCAACAATGGAACAAAGCTCCACAGAGAGTGACGGGGACTCGCAGCATAGCCACCAAAACTGAAATCCCACCTTCTCAAGCTCTCTACGAAAACCAACAGGCCGAGGGGTCCGGGGAATCCAGACCATCACAGAACCGTGCATGGGATTAAAGTAAGATTTTAAGGACCTCTGGTCAGAAACAAGGGGACAAAAGGAAAGACCTTCTGACACTGTCCACACAAGCTATGTGGCTCCAGGGACAACATCCTACGCTGTCCTGTGAGTATGGGGGACCCCAGGGTACACGGTAGAGCTGCAGTCTATTACAACAAAGACCCTGCAGCCACCCAGCACCAATGCTCTGCCTCCCTGCAGCCATCCAGGGACAGTGCGGCAGAATCGGTGCACTTCTGAGTGCACAGCCACCAAGTCCCCATCGTTATTTTACCTTTAGGGTCATTAGCAATCTCCTGAAGAGCGATGGCTGATCCTTCAGGACTCTCTTACCTTTAATGGCTCCACAGTCGTCATATGCTAGTAAGTTCTATTGCTGGGCTCTAGTCTCCCATTGCTTATTATGATAAAAAAAAAAAAATCGGAAGTGAAAATCGTTTTATGGTGCAAGTGGGAAGGCGGGACGTCGACTGAAGGTGAGCACTCCAGCTCCAAGTCTAAAGCTGCTGCTCCAACTGCACATGTGCTACCCCAGAAAACACCCCAAGACATCTCAGCCTGACATTTAATCAGTGGAGATTTTACTTAAAAATCCACATTTGGGCTGGGGATGTGGCTCAAGCGGTAGCGCGCTCGCCTGGCATGCGTGCGGCCCGGGTTCGATCCTCAGCACCACATACCAATAAGGATGTTGTGTCCGCCGAGAACTAAAAAATAAATATTAAAAATTCTCTCTCTCCTCTCTCACTCTCTCTTTTTCCATTCCTCTGGAAGAATATCAAGATCTGAAAGCCCCAAGGCCACATTCTTGCATGGTGGCCACGGGTGAAATCCCTGAGATGAGGCACATGCCCTGGGTGTCCCGGTCTCCACCATTCTCAACAGCCGGCTAACCAGGAACCATCATGCTGGGTTCAGAAGGTTCTCTGTGCCCATATCTCAATGGCACAGCAACAAAAAACGTGAATACCACAATTCAAGAAAAGGAGCAAAACCACTTCCTCATGAAGGCAATGACGTTCGTAGAATACTTAACACATGACCGAATTCTTTTGGGGAAGAAAGAATTCTTTCAAGTCCCCATTACTTTTCTTCCTCTCAGCCAGTGGCCATCCCTGCTGGCATCAGTTCCCTGACCCACGTGGACAGCAGCACCAGGAGAAGCAGCAGCCAGCACTTGCACAGCGTGGGCTGTCTGGGGCACTGTCCTAAGTGCACCCCAATTCCTCTTACTTACAAGAACCTCCCAGGCACACTATTAAGATCCTCACGTTACAGTGGGGAAACCGAGGCACAGACCACAAGCACCCTGCCTCAATGCTCCACACACGTCCCTAACAAGCAATGCAACTGTGACACAGGGACCCTGAAGGAGCAGGACAACTCCAGGGAGACCTGAAATGGCATTTTCATATCAACTTTATTTATTTTTTGAATATGGTGCTGAGGATCAAACCAAACATCTCTCATGTGCTAGGCAAGCAAGCGCTCTACACCAAGCCACGACCCACCCCAGCCCCACAGGGACTTTTTACCTTATGTGTTTCTGTGATATTTGAGCACTGGATGTGAATGTACTGAAAAGTCAACTGTTTAATTAAAATGCTTAGAGAAGAACAGAGTTATGGGGAGTTTGCTGTGATCAGTCCAAGAGGCAGTGACATGAGAAGTGAACTCTAAAAGGATTTCTGGCCACCTCCACCCAGGTGTACGAATGAACTCTAGTGAGCCTTTTGGAAACACTAATCTCATTTGTAGGTCCCCCAGAGCAAGGATCCCATCTAATCACTCATTGAAAATCTGCAGGCAGGGAAGCAAAACCCTGCAGTTCCCGCGGAGGCTGCGGGGTTCGGCCGCTGGTGCCCAAGGGGGCAGGGAGCCATCGGTGAATGGAGCATGAACTACAGCAACCACGTTGGGCCATCAGGCGGGAAGCCTGGTATCTGGACTCCCAGTGGGGACCGGCTGGTGGGAGAAGCCTGGTCCCCAGCGCGTCCTCCCCAGCGCGTCCTCCCCAGCGCGTCCTCCCCAGCGCGTCCTCCCCAGCGCGTCCTCCCCAGCGCGTCCTCCCCAGCGCGTCCTCCCCAGCGCGTCCTCCCCAGCGGCTCCAGTTCCAGCACAGCACGGCAAGGGCGTGACCCTGACCAGCTAGGGCCAAACCCCGCTGACCCCCACCCGCCCCGTTCTGGTGAAGCCAAAGCGGCCCGAGGCTCCGCCCGCCGGAAACCGTGTTCCCACCAATCCCGTGAGCGGCTGCTAGGAGCCGTCCAGCACCGACCGCTAGGGGCCGTCCAGCACCGACCGCTAGGGGCCGTCCAGCACCGGCCGCTAGGAGCCGTCCAGCCCGGCCTCTGGTCTGGGCCTCGGTTCTGCGTTCAAGGCCTTGATTTCGCGGCCAGCCCCTCCCCCACGGGAGCCCTTTCCCTCGCCCCCGGGGCCTCGGGTCCCCTGTCCCACCCGTCCCCCGCCCGCGCTGACCGGTGCTCTTGTCCAGGAAGTCCATGGACTCCTCGCTGGCGCTGAAGTGGCTGGAGGTGGCCTTCTTGTCGGCGTCCTGCTCCACGTCGGAGCCCGTGTGCACCGAGGAGTTGGTGCTCATGGGCGAGCGCGGCATGTCCGACAGCGAGATGCGGCGGCCCGCGCCCGCGCCCAGCAGGGGCTTGCTCATGAGGATCTTGGGCGAGGCCGTCATGTCGAAGTTGAGCTTGACCTTCTCCTGCTTGTCCGTCTTGGCCGTGCCCGCGCCGGGGTTGGCGGGGTCCAGCAGCATCTGGTACTGGCTGTTGGGCGTGTAGGGCGTCCTGAAGGGAGAGTAATTGAAGACCCCGAACCTCCTGCGGATGTTCTCCACGTAGACCTCCATCTCCTGCATGGCGCTGTTGAAGATGCTTTTGGTCTTCTTCACGGAAAAGGGAATTTCTTTAGACATGAGGTAGCAGTTGTTTATTGGAACCCAGGCCCTGGGAGGGCAAGAGAGGAAGAAAGTTCCAGTCAGATTCAGTGATTTGCAAGGCTTTGTTTTTCTTTTTTCTTTCCTGAATACAAACCACATTAGCCTAGCATGTTTGCCAAGATTCTTAAATACTTACTCTCTTTTTAAATAAATGACTTGGTTTCAATGTTTAATTAACGATCCACTTAACAGGCATGTTCTGCCACAAGGACAGAACACAGAACAGCAAAACTCAGCAAAGACAGTAAAAGGCTCGACAGTCTTAGTCATTTTAATCCATTAAACACACACACACACACACACACACACACACACACACACACACACACACAATAAATCCCCTCTGGTTTTTAGCTGGTAGAGAATTTAAAAAAAAAAAAAAAAAAAAGTTACTGCATTCCTCCAATGTACCACCAAAAAGGGTATTTCCCAGATCTCCCTCAGCTGCACACAGACACAAACAGCTTTCTTATTGCTATTCTAAAAGGGACTAGGACTTGGGAAACCCATATTCCTAGAAGGAGGTTCATGTTTGTGCATGTGAGATGTTCACAAGGGAAAATCACTGCAAAGCAGCCCTCCAAGCCTTCAGGTCGGCCACCTCCAGTCCATCTTCCCAGCATCCACGCCCCACTGCCCAGCACACTGCACAGACCCCTGACAGCAAGGGGGGGGAAAAGGAAAAAACTGTGGCTGCTTCACAGAACCAGCGAGCCGCGTGGCTGCAGGAGGGGGCTGGCACACCTGGACAGACACTGTGGGTGATAGCACACGGGGACATCAGAACACAGCCTGCGGCACTTTTGATGACCCAGCTCAAGAGGTTGTAACTGCTAAGTGGTGGGAATAAGGTCTTCTAGGGATCCCTCTGGGTTTCACAGACAGGAGTTCAATCCAGGTATAAACCAAGGAGAAGCCAAGTGGGTGCCCGGAACGGATGCCTGCGCCTGCTCCCGGGGAGAAGCGGACCCCTACTCCCTGCCGTGCAGAGCAGCAGAGCAGGACCTGGACCAAGAGGCCCCGCCTTCTCATGCTTTAAAAAGAAGCAAAACTGTGGGCTTCTAGCAGTACCTCTCCCCCTGGCCCACAGTCCACCCTGAAGTCCTGTGCTTCAAGGGTGGGATGGAGCACACAGGTGCCTTATTGCCACTCTTGGCTTCTGAAAATAGCAGCTCGTGACAGAAACCAAAAGTGAAAAACCCTAAAATGTCCAGCTGTTCCGAGTGTCAGAAATGACCAGCATCTTGACAGCCACCTTCCTGCTGAGGCCTGAAGCCTTACCTCCCTCAGGATCGGGGAGGCCAGGAGGAGACCAAGGCCTCTCTCCAGTGGCGCTCAGGCTGGACAGGGCGGATCTGATTGGAGGTGAGGTCCCCAAGGCTTCCCCAGTGGAGCGGACACCGTGGACCTGAGCCAGGGGCCAGGCACCTCCAGGGACTCCTGAGCCTGCAGCCACATCTTGTGACCCTGTTTCTGCCCAGACTTTTGTGTGCTTCGAGTACATAACTGTCTCCTCCCAAGTTCCTAGGTGCCTTCAAAGGGGCCTTGGGAAAGTGCTTCTTTCCCTCAACTAGCGTAGAAAATTTTTAAAGAGAAATTAGATCTGCTTTAGTAGATGAAGTCTCTGGGAGAGGACATGTCATGAGAGGTCCCGAGCAGCACCCTACAGAGCCCAAGGGCTAGAGTTACACTCTCATGATTCTAGCCATTCTGGCTACCTGGTAGCTGAGTCACCCCAGGCAAAGCACTGACCTTGCTGGGCCCCGTCTTCTTATCAGTAGAACAGGTAAAAGCAACTTACAAAAACAAAAGACAAAAATATACCCCCCCCCAAAAAAAAGCTACTTAAAATAGTGCCAACTGCACAAGCAGTACTCAATTAATGTTAGCTTAAAAAGAAATTCTGAGCCAGGCGCACACCTGTAACCCCAGCTGGGCTCAGGAGGCTGAGGCAGGAGGATCACAAGTTCAAAGCCAGCCTCAGCAATTTAGAGAGGTGCTAAGTAACTCAGAAAGGCCCTGTCTCTAATAAAATACGAAATAGGAGTAGGGGGCTGGGGATGTGGCTCAAGCGGTAGCACGCTCGCCTAGCATGTGTGCGGCCCAGGTTCCATCCTCAGCACCACATACCAATAAGGATGTTGTGTCCGCCGAGAACTAAAAAATAAATATTAAAAATTCTCTCTCTCTCTCTCCCTCCCTCTCCTCTCTCTCTCTCTTAAAAAAAAAAAAAAGAAATAGGAGTAGGGATGTGGCTCAGTGTCAAGTGCCCCTGAATCCAATCCCCAGTAACTCCCAAAAAACAGAAAAAAAAGAAAATCTGCAAGTATTTGATAAAATAGTTCTTTTTTCATTGTTGTTGTCACCTAGTCTTTTTTTTTTTTTTAACAGATCCTGATATGTTACCCAGGCTGACCTTGAACTCTTAGGTTCAAGACAGTCTCCAGCTTTAGCCAAGTAGCTGGTGTGACAGGCCAGCGTCACCACTCCCAACCCAGTTCCTAAATTTTTAACTTGGCTGTGCATGTGCAGGTCTATCATAAAACTTTAAAAAAAAAAAAAAACACACAAGCAAATTCTTCAGGAAGACAGATGGGACTCGAGGAACACGCTGGAGTCGGGCACGAGCCCCCAGGCCCACGCCAGCACTCACTACGCTGACAGGAGCTGCGCGCTGAGCTCTCCCTCCACCGGCCTACTTCACCTGGGCATGTTCAGGCTTATGTTTTGGCTCCTCCACCCCAATGTGAGCTCCCCGAGCAAGGGACAGTAGGTTGGCCTCTGGTGCACCTCTGAACTCTCTGAGAAGGGACAGCGCATTGGCCTCTGGTGCACCTCTGACCTCCCCGAGCAGGGGACAGTGCATTGGCCTCTGTGCCATCGAGCCTAGACTCTGGGTCCTGCTGCTGGGTTCCACCAGAGCAGCTGTCCGTGAGCCTGCCCCCTGTGCCTGCCTCTGCGGAGGCAGCAACCCTTCCTGGAAAGAGGGCCTTCCGTGGGGAGAACCTCCCAGCAGGCATGGGCAGAAAGGTGGCTGTCAGGACTCAGGAAGCCAGTCATTTCTGACACTCGGAGAACAGCTGGACATTTTAGGGTTTTTCTGTCACTGCAGCACTGTGCACGGTCTTTACCAAAACTCCTGCCTAGGCCCCTCTCACCCAAGTTCAAACCAACAGGGCAACACAGTCACTCTGCAGGGTAGAGGGTACTAGAGACACTCAGAGGGCCACCTAACACAAAGGGCCTGGCTCCCAGCGGCTCCCACCTAGAACCAAAGACTGAACCTGCGAGCTGTGGGGACAGCCTCTGCCCACCGGGGAGCAAAGCCCACGCTCTTCCTTCTCGCAACCTAAGCCACTCTCAGCGGATGGCTGGCAAGGGGAGGACCAGAGGTCTCTGCAGGATGGTCCCAGAAGAGGGAGCTGGATGATGGACTCAGCTCCTGGTGCACTTGGTATGTGGGGCAAGCACTGCTATCCCTGTCACCTACATCCCAGTGCACGTCCCCACACTGTGCCAACCTACAGAATAGGAATCCTGAACCACCAAGACCGCTCACTTTCCCACGCTCTGATCAGGACACGGGATCAACAGGCTGCCACGGATTCTTCCAGCTCTTCAAATAAGAACAACAACTCCTGCCCACCCCTGGAATCCGGTCTCCCACCATCCTCTCCTCCCTGCACCCTGTTCTAATCGCACACCAGGTCCACCCTTCCCTGCCTGAGCCTCTGCTTTTGCTGCCTACTCTGCCCAAACCTTTGCACCAGGCCCACCACCACCTCCTGATGGAGATGGCTAGCCCAACAGACTCCTGGGTGTGACCCATCTTCCCAGCGATGATGTCCGCTTGCCTGTTCACTCCCGCATCCCCAGCACCCAGCACCCAGGCTGAGCAGGCTCCAAATGTATACTACTTTGAATGAAAATTTAATAAAAGAATTTCCAGCAGATTTCCAACAAGAGCCATTAAAATCCAAATATGATACCTCCTATCAAACCCAGTGCCCTATCAAGGAATTTCCATCTGGTCTCCTGACAAAGCACTGTCGGGATTCCTAATAAGGAAGTGGGTTACTTTGGAATTCACGCTGTTCTTTGATCTGCAAGACCTCAAGCAAAATTTCAGAATACAAACTGCATTTTCTGTGTATTCCGAGTGGGGTATAATTTGTGCTGCATGTATTTAAACAGACTCCCCTATGCACTCTCCAAACTGCAGGGACAGGGGCGGTCCAGCGTGTGCCTCATTTAACCCTCACGGAACTTGCCAGGAGAGGACTGCAATATAAACGTGCTCATCCCTGTCTACCTGTTGTTCTGAGCGCAGGGGCTCTGCCCTGAAGGGAACTGCTATTAGCTGAAAGGCACTTCCCGTGGAGTGGAGGGCAGAGATGCCGGGAGGGGAGGCTCACACCTGTCAAAACAGCAGCCCCTGGTAATTTCCCACATTAGCTACAGAGAAAAGGGAACAGGAGGGAACTACCCAGCAGGATGATAAGAGATTCATTTACCGGCAATCTGGGAAAATACATCTGATGCCTGAAAGCATTATTTTGAAAAGCAATTTGCACAGAGATTTAATTTATGACGGGAAAAATAAAAAAATAAAAAAGGACGGCAGCACTCAAAATAGCCCGGGAATTCACTCCGATGCCAGTAAGATCAACAAAACCACTAGAGTAAGATTATTTTCTAACGTACCTGGAAAAAAACTGAAGCCCACACATTATCAGGCTTAACACAGCACAGGAAAACATTTCCCACTACGAGATCAAGGGTCGGTATCACGACAGTAAACAAATCACAGCCACACCAGCCAACAACAAGAGGAAAAATCAGCTTTTAAAAAATGGTAATAATAATAAAAATAATAGCCATACCCTCCACCTCTTTTCTTATCCAATGACAGTGTCAAAGGTTCAGGTGAAGCTACATGTTCAAAGCCTGTTTTTAACGCCCACCTGTCGTGTTGTCCAAAGAAACGGGCATCGACCTGCCCGTCCTTATCCCTCAGGGCTTTTGCAGGCCAAAATGGAAACCCCTTCAGTTTTGCCCAGACCAAAGGATGTGGATTGCTCTAGAAGAAAAACAGAACCCAGAGTTGGCACACATTTGGCAGTGAGACACACTTCCCGGCTGGGGAGGGCGAGACGGCGGGGAGACAGCGGCCACAGAGGTGCCTGCACAGAGCTGGGGAGGGCTCCAAAGGGGAGGGGACAGAATCCGAGGACAACAAAACCAGGCTGGAGTCCTGGCTCCGCTGTCACCTGGACACTCGCCTTCCTGCACCACACAGCCCTGACGCCACTCTCCCCCCAGTGTGGGCTGACGTGCCCTGTGCCAGCACAGAGGGCAGCAGAGGCTGTGTTTATTCTTTTCTTTTTCTTTTTTGATATTTTTAGTTGTAGATGGACATAATACTTTTATTTTGTTTATTTAGTTTTTTTATGTGGTGCTGGAGATGGGACCCAGGGCCTCCCACGTGCCAGCCACTGAGCCCCAGCTATCCAGGTGTTTACCTCCAAAGGCCTGAAGGGACACAGGCACGTTTGGATTCTCCCTTCCCTTGCCCGGTCATGCCCCTCCAGCCCTCCATCCCCACCCCTCTACCCACCCCACACCACTTCTCTCTGCTAAATACCAGCTGACGTGCACGGGGCCCTGGCTTTGACCTCCAGCGTCACAGAGGGCAAAAATAAACACCGTTTTGGAAATTCAGATCCACAGTGAGAAATCAAGGTGTCTTTAGATCCTGCAAGGACCATGATTTGTTCTCCCCTCAGATGCCACCAAGGTACTCGGTCCTTCCAAGGAAACTAAGGCCACTTGGGGTGAAGATCTCACTTCACCTTGCAGCCTGCCATGGCCTCTGTCCCTGAGCTGGCATCTACTCTGCCCTCATCCTTAACGAGGACAAGGTGACTGTCACAGAGGATAAGATCAATACCTTGTTGAGGCAGGTGGTGTAAATGTTGAGTCTTTTTGGCCTGGTTTATCTGCAAAGGCCCTGGCCAATGTCCACACTGAGGAGCTGCATTTGCATCCTCAGGGCTGGTGGGGGCGCTGCAGCAGCAGGTGCTGTGTCAGCAGGAGGTCCCTCCCCTCCCTCCCTCTGCCCCAGAGAAGAAAATGGAAACCAAGAATCCAAGGTTCAAGCATAGGCTTTGGTCTCTTTGACAGCTCTTAACATTTTCAATAAAAAGCTGAACTTTGCTCTTTGCTAATTAAAAAAAAAAAAATACCACCATGGACTGGAGAGTCTATAACATTAATCCATGAAAGTATTTCTAACATTCTTAAAACAGGCCCAAGAAGATTTGTGGATGACACACTCCTCAATACTCACAAAACTCTCAGCATTATTCATGCACCCTGTGACCCACATCATGCATGTCCTGTCCCCCACATCCCACATCCCACACCTCCCCCTGCCTGCATCCCACATTCCTACCGAATTCCCTTCGACTCTGGGTTCTGCCGTTCTCCTGGGTTAACTAGTTCTTGCACACGAACAGCCTAGGAGGCTTATTCTATCTAGGTTATTTTATCAGTAAAAACACGTATTAAAACTTCATCCAAAGTTTCGTCTCCTAAGCCCCCTGGAGACGGCTGAGCCATCAAAGACAGAGTTCAGAAAATGAAATAAGGAAAGTAAATCCAACTTACACAAGGCTCGCAAAACCAGTTATCTCGTTTTTGGCAAGCAGCTAGATAACATTCTGGACATACTTCAATTTCATTCATCTGTAAAACAAAAATACATTAGAATATGTCAACCAGGAGCCTCACATCTGGGAGGCCTTCATAAACGCTTGATGGGTTTGTTTTTGGTTTTTTTTTTTTTTAAGTGTTTGTGCTTTTATTTGAATGTCCAGGGATTTTTTTGTGTGTGTGTGATTTGGCTGTTTGCTGGATTTGGTTTTTAAGACAGGGTTCTTGCTGTGCCCAGGCTGTCCCAGAACCCTGGGCTCAAGGGATCCTCCCACCCCTGAGGAGCTGGGACTGCAGGCTCACACATAGTTTGCTTAATGATTTTAATGATTTGGGCCACAGTGGGAACACCTGGGAAATGGATCCAACCTTGGCACCACCATCACATTCTGGACCAAGGACACCCCAGGTATCCAGCCTGGACTTTCGCCCCACGCGGGACCCAGAGCCACAGAAATCTGAACTGGCTTCAAAAGCTTCCAGAGACTTCCCTGCACTGGGTCTGCAGGCAGGTTCCTCACCCCTCCCCTGCCCCAGGAACTTGGCCAGGTCTGAGGCGTTTTGGATGGTCACACCTGGGGGGTACAGCTCCCTGGACCAAGAGTTCCCGGGCCCCAAACACCAGACGTGCCAATTTGAGAAACTAACAATGAAACACCTCCAGGTCACGTGCACACCCTGGACTCAGCTCCCCTGGTACCAGCACCGCTCTCCAAGCCCTTCCGGCTGCTCTGTCCCCCAACACACCATGCTCCACTTCCATTTCTAATCACACCATCCCTGCTTTATTTCCAGTGACAACAACCCAAAAATCCAACTCCTTTCCTGTCCCTTTCCTGCAGAAGACAGCACACAGTAACTTCCGGACTCAGAATGTACAGCCAGGACGCTCCTGGATCCAACTTCACTGCCACCGTTTCCTAGCTCAGTAACTTTAGGAAAAGATGCTCCATATTCCCTGATCCTCCCCTCTTCTTCGGAAAGAAAAAGGTGCCATTGGCACCGCACCGCAGGGTTAATAAAACACACGGAATGAGCCAGATGACACATATCCACACAAGTGAATACCTGCCCAAGACTTGGGGAGCTGTGGCCTCCTGAGTGCTCGCTGAGGATCGGCTCAACTACGCCCAACAAGGGGAGATTTTTCTTACCACCATTTTTCAGGAGGAGAAAATGAGACCCCGAGAAGTTGAGGAACCTGTGCCAGGGTTCCAGCACCAAGGCGGCTGGGTCAGGAAGTAAACCCAGGCAACCAGACTCCAAAGCCCTGAAGCTCCCCCACTGCATGGTGAGCTGCTGCTGCTGTCTCCCACGTCAGCAGCCCCGATTTTCTCCTCATCACCTATCACCATGCCGGGGGCCACTTACTGAAAACCGACTGACTTCACAGGTGACCAAAGACATGAGTGAATGAAGGGAGGGGGCACCTCCTCCCACCCCACGCAGCTGCTGGGCTCTTCCAGAGGCACCACGCACACAGCCACCTGTCCTCCAACAAAGGCAAACTGGTGACCACAGTGAGGGGAGACCACTCCCCGCTGTCCGCTCCCGAGCTGCTGGGTGAGGTGTAACAGCTCTTCTGGAAGACAACCGAAGCATCTACCTAGCCCTCTGCCCTGTTCATCCTCCGACCTGGTCACTGTGTATCTAAACATTGTGCAAAGTGACCATCAGAAGCAGATGGGACACCCCAAGACGGAGGGGTAACGGCATGCATCGTCACCTTAGGTAAAGTGCTGTCACAAGTAGGTTCTACTCAAATGACAAAAAAATGTCTGTGGATACTACGCAGCCATGAAAATTTGGTTCTTCCCATGTGTTCAATTACCCAGAAAATAGAAAGTACTCGAACTTCAAGTGAAAAGGCAGTTTAGAAAATCTCACTTTCTCTCTCTGTGGACACGCACAGAGGCATGTGCCTCGTGGAGGCTCCCCAGCCATCCCAGGCAGGTCCGCTTAGGAAGGAAGGGACAGACGCACAAAGACGGGTCTCGGTTTGCTATTCTTAGAAAGGGATCTGGTAAAGAACGCCGCCCCTCGTCACTCTGGTTGCCATCTTGTCCCGCCACACGGAGTCTCACAGCTCACAGACCCACAGGTCCAGCTGCGGGGGTCATAGGACAGCCACTCCCGGACACCCCGGCCCCCTACGGAACCTCTCACCGACTCCAAGCCACAGGCTGTGCAGCCAGGGCCAGGCACGGCGAGCTCTAGTGACAACCAGGAAAAGAGCTCAGGAGAGAAAGCCACAGAGGAGCATCTCCTCCCTGAGGCCACCGGGAGGCAAAGGCGCTCGTCACACCGTGGCCCCCCCACCGCGCCTTCAGATCCCAGCACCCCGCTCTGGACGCGTCTACGGGTCGGCGGGAAACACATACCTCGTGTTCACAGATTTTGATGACTACTTTTGCTATTTGCGTCAATTTGTGATTTCCTAGGGGAATAAGAAAATAGGATTAATTCTACCGGAAACACTGTAACACCCCACCTTGCAATTCGATGTCCCCTGACAACATTTGGCTCGCTTTCCTCCAGCAGCTGACCCAGGTTTCTGCTTTCTCATGTCAGTTCCGATTATCCGCCTTCAAGACCAACCAGTCTTTGATGCCTCAAGGTCATCTCCCAAACTGAGCGACTGGGGTGGCTTTCCCCAGATCATGGATCAACATCTGAAAAAGGTTTTGATCTTCCAGAGGCTCAAAAGTCCTGGAGAGGAGCCTTACTGTACCCGTCACCCCAGACTGCAGCCACCCAAGAAGGCCACGGGGACATCACCACGTGGCTGGGCCAGGGGCTTCCAAAGAGTCCTCCAGGAGCCACAGCAGCAAGCAGGGAAGAGCGTTCAAGCTCCATCATCAGCTAAGCCAAGGCCAGGTTCTTCCACCAGGACACTCATAACAAAGCAGAGACCTGGACAGGTCTAACCCAAATCCTCACCTTTGCTCTAAAGCAGGGGATGAGGTGGTGAAAAAACCATGCTTTCTTTGACCCAGATATCCAACTCCTTAGGTCTGATGACCCTGAGACCCACAAGCCCCGGAGCTACCAACAGCAGCCTCTCCAAACAACCCGGAGTCCCTGCTCGCCCCCCCCAACCGGCCATCCCCAGGGCTGCTGGTCTTCTCCTTCCCCTGACCCCACTCACTCACTCTCTCCCACTCTCGGTGGGCCTCTCTGTTCACCGCCCAGCGACCCCCCTGGAAGCTGGCTGAGGGTCTGTGCTTGGCCACCCGTAGGCAGAGAACAAGGGCAGACCCGCCCCTGGAGGAGCCACCTCCGGGTGCAGAGATCAGGCCCATACACACAGCGCCACTCGGGAATCGTGGTGATGCAGCCAGGGTCAGTAGAGAGCCCAGGACCTCCAATGGCCTGGGCCTCAGAGGCAGGTGGAGGGTCAGCCGCAGGCCCCGCCCAGCACAAGCACAAGCTGACCTGCAGGCCAGGGCACCAGGTGGGCAGGACACGGAGAGACCCACCTGGCCAGAGGCAGACAGAAAAGAACCTTAAGGAAGGTGCCCAGAGGAGAATCAGATGGAAATTCTCCTCCATCCTCCAAATCCACGAACACACAACTGTCAGCACTAGATCCAGCACATAAAGGGCTCCGGCAGCGAGCCACAGAGCGCAGCAGCCCAACTTCTGAGTGAACAGTCGGGGGTTTCACCCCAACACACAAATCACTGTGAGCACATGAAATGACGACTCAGTCCCTGGCCAGGGGGAAAAGGCAAACCAAAGCCCCTGGGGACACAGGAGACATTTCACGTCACCCAAGAACGGCCACATCAAAAAGCCAGGCAGGGCCAGGATGTGGGACGCGGGACATCACATGTCTGCCCGGGGAGCACACTGACATGAGCTCTATGCACACGCGGGAACCAGAGTGCTCATGAAGCTCAGATGACCGTTCGATGGTGCAGCACCAGACAGCCAAGAGCCTCGGGCACACCTGCCCGGGCCACGGGCACCACAGGGGTCCCCAGCCCAAAGACGGAGACCACCAGAACGCCCATCATTAACCAGGGGAAGGGACCGACCGCGGCCTGCTGACCACGGGAGAGATCGCCTGGCAACTACAAAGGCACCATCCTCAGTCACGCCAAATCCCAACGCGGGTGTGCGCCCCCACACGGAGAGCACCCCCAGCCCCGTCCATCTGGAACTCTAGGCCACAGAGGGAGAGCGGAGCTCCGGCCGAAAAGAGGTGGACTGCGAAGCCTCCACCTGACCTGAGGTGTGGCCCTGCGCGCTCATCCAAGTCACTGAACGTGCTCATGAACCCGCGCATTTCCCCGACATTTCCACCTCCGTTCAATTACGGAGTTTGGAGAGGACCGTCAGAGCCGCGCATCACGGAGCCGCGGACGTCGGCTCACGCCTTACCGTGCACGTCGCACTGGCCCCGTTCACACGCCACGGCCATGCGCACACAGTGTCCTCGGTCCCCCGAAGCCTGATGCTCGACTCTGCAGCCCGGTTCTTCGCGAGGGGCAGCAGAGCGCACACCAGGCGCGGGGCGCCCTCTCTGGACGCCGCGCGGCCACTCACCCCCGTTATAAATGATGCAGTTGTGCAAGATCCACTTGGCGTCAGCTAGGAAGGCCTCCGTGCAGCCGTACATTTTCTTTTTAGCGTTCTGGGAAGAGAAGCCACGGGGCACAGTAAGCAGTGGCTCCACACCGCGCAGAACCACCTGCCCCTCACACCATCCGCTCACCACCACTCATTTCCCATGATCCTATTATTGTGAGATCTATGACCCTATTTTTAAAAAATGCACCACTGAATCCATCACAGGAACTTGAATTTTCTCATCTTAACGCTGCTGTCATTAGTTAAGAGGCTCCTTCCTAGAAGAGGTCGATTTCTCTGTTTGTATTTATTATAAAGACAGGTCTCACATGAGCCTCCTGAAACTCAAGGAAGCACACATCACCATCCCCACTTCACACAACGCTATGCCAACAGTATGAAAGATGTATCCTCTTCTTCTTTGGTGGGACTACTAGGGAAGAACCCAGGGGCACTCTACCACTCAGCCACATCCCCAGTCTTTCTTTTCATTTTTTTATATCATTTTGAGTCTGGGTCTCACTAAGTTGCTGAGGCTGGCCTTGAATTTGTGATCCTCCTGCCTCAGCCTCCTGAGTCACTGGGATGTTGGGCGTGCACCAACACACCCAGCAATATGTCCTCTTCATAGATACTTTTCATTACCCATATTGAGTTCATGGTTTGAGATCAGCCCCATGGTGGTGTGCACAATCTAAAGTGTTACAAATATAATTTTCAGCATGGAATTCAGCATGCACTCGGAAAAACACCTTCGGGCATTAACAAAATAGCCTTATCGGCTGAGAAGCCAATTCTAAGAAGCCACGTCCTTATTGCTAATCTGGAGGTTTCCCAGCTACTTAAACGTTCTCCTCTTCCTTCCTGCTGCTCTCATTAGCACCTCGGAAAGAAAGAGGAGAGGAGGTAAGGCGCGAATCCATCAGATCGCTAATTCCTAGAAGTACGGCTCTTTCAGGTAGAAGCTGGAATCGCTCCCAGAAGAGCAGGGAGCACATCTCCCAGGACCCCCTCGTCCCCTGGAAGGACGTCACAGGGGAGAGGAAGTGAGCGGATCAAAAGCTCTTCTCTCCAAATAAAACGGATCTAACTTGGAAGTGAGGGGCTGCCTCGGCATCTCCACCCCTGGGGGCCAGCACGGGAGGCTCAGCGGCCGAGGCCAACCTTTTCCAGTGTACAAAGGTCCATGGGGTGGAAAATATATTCTGCGTAGTCGGGATGCTGTTCCAAGGGAACGGGCTTCTGGAATGCATCTGTCTGTAAGAGAAAAGGTACATGCACAGGCCAGGAGACCACGCTTCAGCCAACACGGCACCCAGAAGCTCAAGAGGACCTCTCCGAGACTGCCGGGAGGAGGCCGTGGGCAGCTCCACTGGCCACACCCCAGGCTGCCTGGACGTTCATAAGCCTGGGCCCAGGTGAACTGGTGGGGGTTTTGTTATTTGCTTCGCTATCAACATACACCCAAGTAGCAGGTTCTGTCCCCTTCCAGTGAGGCTGAGAGTCCCAACACACCAGGGGTCACTTTAGAGCTAGGCCACACCCCAGAGGGACTCGTCACCAGAACTGACTTGGGGGGAAATGTGTCCACACCTAAAGATGACACATCAGACAAAGTCTCTTGGGTGCACACAGACGTTTCTGATGCGATGGGAAATCGAGACGGTGAGATTTCGTTCCTCTTTTCAGAGGTCAAATTGCCCTCAGTACAAGAAGTAGCCAAAAGTCTTTCCCTGCACCCAGCTCTAACTTGACTCAGCTCAAGATGGCTGGGTGGTATTTACTTAGCAATTTTTTTCTTTTTAAATCCAAAGATTTAGTTAAATACCAATTATACCCCAGCAAAGAATCGGGACACATTTCCTTTTGCAATCCCTGTGTTCACTTCAATCCAGAATGAAAGTTTGACCACTGGAAATCTAAAAAATGCTCCAGAGCAGGGGTATGGCTCACGGGAAAGGCTCTTGCCTGGCGTGTGCCAGGCCCCGGGTTCCAGAATGGAGGTTTCAACAAAATCAGCGACTTTACGTCAAACAGAGAGAGAAAGTAAAGCTTTCTTCTATTTGTCCTTTGGTTTAAAACTTGACAGAGTTGACAAATCTACATATTCCGTTCTTTTTGTAAATAGCCGTCACGTTCAATCACTCCACAGTAAAAAAAAAAATTTTAAAGATTAAAAAAAAAAAAAAGAATAAAAGCAAGACTTTTTAAGAAAGAAAAAAAAAAAAGATTTTCTTCTTTTTTTAATGGTTCCAACGATTGAACCCAGGGCCTCATACATACTAGGCAAGCTCCATCCCTGGCCCAAGATTTTTGTTTTTTAACTAAACTAAAGCTACTGGCACAGCTTTGCTTCCATCGATTGAGATTTAATTCAGGAGATAAATAGGTAACTATTTATTAATTAATTCAATATCTAAGTGGCACATCTTAAATTTCTTCATCATAACAAATTTCAGAATCTCTCAAAGCAAAACTTTTGTTTAAAGAAACAAAACCACGGTGGTCACTCTAAGCAGTGAGATACTCGGCTACTGCATATGCCCTTGACTTAGAAAGCAAACCCAAGGACAGCACAGAGGGTGCTCTGGGCAAATCAGAAAGGAGGGACCCATCCTTCAGTTTCTTTGGATTCATCTGGAGGGAGACAGAGTCCTAATATGTCCACTGTATCATCATATTATTTTTGACAGAAGACATTCCTCTGCCATCTTCCTGAGAACTATCATAATGATAACAGACACACCTAGGGTATGGCGGGCCCTCCCAGCAGGGTGCCATGTGAGGCACAGCCAAGCCTGGCAGCCTTGCTGTCATACAGTTTCCAAAAGCAGCAAAGGCTGTGCAGCAGGACTCATTTCACAATTGACGGAACTAACCGAATCCTCACCCATTATGGAAATCTCCCTGGTTCCACACCAGACCTCAGTTATAAATAACCTGGGCCGCCCTCCTCTCCCGGAAGCGGCATCCACCCAGGCTGAGGGAAGGGGCACACAGCCGTCAGGGCCAGGGGGCTGTGGAGTTCTACTTCTCAACCCACCAGGACTTTAAGGCCCCGCTGACGACTGGACCTCGTGGGGACACAGAGAGCTCACTGAAGGGCACCGTACCTGACGTTTACCTGACAGATTTAAAGTGGGGACACACAAGACAAGTCCAGAGAGCCCGGAGAGGGATCTGAAAAGCAAAGCCAACGAGCCACGCGGAAAGCCGCTAACAGAACTAAACGGAGTCTTATCTTCATTTACGCTTACACCGGCGGACCGATCCTCTTACCCCTGGCTGTTTCATTTTCTGAATGGCAAACTTGAGCAGGTAGGAGAGCTGTTCAATGGTGAGCATTGTCATGGCTTTGCTCTGGGTCTCGATGCACTCTGCTACTGTAATCTTCTACGAGTCAAAAATCATACACACACATCCGGTTAGAAAAAAGAAAATCACAGAGCCACGGGTTTATTCTCCTTCTACTTTTTCTTTTTCTTTTTTTTTTTTTTAAACATACACATAAAAAGAGATTCCCATCTAAACGTGAATAGCTGTTTCCCTTGGCAAGGACTCCAATCTACCAGACCAAAATATACTGGATCTGTGGGTAGACATTAGAAAGCAACCGGCCCACTGACTACCTTACAAGGAAGTGTCTCCAGCTCAGGGAGACGGCAGGATCTGGGGGAGGTGGGGGGACATGGGAATCTGGAAAAGCACCCTTATCCCAACCTTGGTTCTCAAGAAGGGGATGTGAATGGGAAGGTCACGATGCATTGGGGGAGGGATCTCCTCCCAAGATGAACTTTCATCAGCTGCTTATCTCTAGCCTCTTGAGACTCAGAGCTATCGTGCAGGAACGTGGCCCAGCTCTGTCTGATGGCAAGAGACAGGGCTCCCTGCAGGAAGAACCCGGGGGTGGGAGTGGACTGATAATTAATAGGACTCCATTGCTCATCAGCACTGATGTGAACTCCCTTGGGATTCATGGGCACATTTCCAAAGGGCAGAATCTACCTGTCTGTCCACACAGGCAAGAGATGTCATTTCACAAGGGAAAGTCCCATCAAAGAGGAGACAGAGAGAAATGACGGAAAGTGGATTCTGCCATGGGACTGTGATACCATATCTCGGGGATTCAAAGGCCCGTGTCCTGGCAACAACAAAAATAACGTCTGCTCCTAAGTCATGAAATGTTCCTCAGCCATCTGTGAAGGGAGCGCGGATAAGTTTTCTTGGATGATCTGGAGTGTTTCCACTCTTCACTTCTCTGGGAACGCTCAGATGTGTCTGGCTGGTTGTTGAGGAGAAGGACCACCCAAGAGTCACTAGGAAGTTAGAAAGGCTGCAGATGCACGCCTCCCATCCCCGGGCTACCAGAGCCTGAGGAGCTGGTCCTGCCAGCAGTCTGCCTTACTGGGCGACCCTGGAGGAAAATCAGGTTGTGGATCGTGCACGCAGAACTCCTGATGGTTTAAATTCCAGTTTGATGCTGGGCTGCACCCAAGGAGAACACTCGGGTTACATGCCCAACTGTCCCTCACTCCCTCACCCCCTGCTCCCTCCGCCTGGCTGGCACCACCTGGAAGTGCTACACGAAGCCCTTAGGAAGCCTTTGCTGCATAGGAACTGAGGATGGGAAGCCCACCCTGAGGCCAGGGTAAATCCGCTGGAGGATGAGGATAAAATCCTTCTGCTTGACAAAGAGATGCCAGAAGTGTCTTCCTCTTAGACTAGGACCTTGTCTATCACACATGCCCCTGGAGCCCACCTAGGGCCTTGAGGGGGACACATGGCCTCGGGATAAAATGGAAAGGGCCTGCCTGGGCACCAGCTGGGCCTGGCCCCGTCTCTAGGCCCTTCCCACACCTGCTGACCATCAACCCCACCGCTCCAGGCACAGTCCAAAGGAGCGCTCCCTGCAGAGGAGGCGTCCCGGGGAACCACCGCCTGTTCTGCAATGGGATGAAACAAATGGGAACCGTCGCTTAGGACCAAGGACACGGGTGGAGGTTCCAGGTCACGCTCTAGGTGTAGCAGAACCAGATCTGGCTCCAAACACAGGCGGGCAGGCTGGGCAACGCCCAGCCCACCTCTGTCTCCGTGGAAGAGTGACCAAGGGAACCAGCAGCCACCTTCCAGCCATTTCGGGGGCAGAGTGCCATCCCAGGGTCGTCACCAGACCGACTCGATGCCTGATTGCTTTTCACCTATTTTCTATTTTCCTCCTTCCCCTGCACAGAAGTGGTGGCAGGGACACTATCTGTGACTTGTTTTCTCTTCCACAGAAAACATCCGGGCAGCCCCGCCACGGCTCCCCAGACGCGTCTTCATGTGAGGTCTGAGGCCAACGTGCCTTGGGGTCCAAGAGACGTTCTACTCTAAATGACTTTCAGATGACTCTTCTTTTCAGCATCCGAAAGAGCCTCCTGGTCCAGAGTGGCCAGAACAGATGCCGCCTCAGAGCCCTGCAGGTCCAGGGACTGGTCTATAAGAGCGGGAGCTTGGCTTCGGGCAGCTCTTGGCTACCCACGAAGCCTACGCTGCCTTCACTGCTCCCCTGCTCTGCCCAGGCCGCACCCCTGCCCGGAAGGTTCCCCCAGACAGCGGCAGGGCCCACCTCCATCAGCTCCTTCTCAAATCTCAGGGGGCCTTCCAGGCCTGGACATTTAAAATGGAACGCCCTGCGGCTCCTGAACTCCCTACTCCCCATCTTCAATTTGCACCTGTCTTCAAACTCGCTATTTCTAACTTTATTTTCACTTCTGTCCTTTTCTGTTAAAAGGAAAGTGATCTGAGCACTCTCCGATCTCCCTTAGAAATACGTGTTGCATGAAAGAAAGACTCAGATGGCACGGCCACCACCCGGAACACAGGGCCCAGACTGGGCGTCCCAGGTCGGCGGCGGCTGCTGATCCCATGACGCAGCAGGGCACACCCAAGAGAAGCTGCGCGAGAGCGTTTCAGACCGTGGGAACTGTCAACGGGTTCAAAGGTTAACGTGTAAGACGTGCAGACAGCGGCAGAGCTCGAAGCGATTCAAAGACTCAGAAGAACCCAGACAATATTCCCTGCGATCACTTCTCCAAGAGCTGCAGGACCGCAGCCAGAGGCAGATGCTGGACCAAAAGGGGGGTGGCCAGGACAGAGCGGGTGGGAGGCAAGAAATGTCTCTTTTCCCCTTATCTGGAATATTGGAAAGTTTGTAAGTCAAAGGAAGAGAAGAGAGAGGAAACGAAGCAGGTAATGTATTCATTCGTTGGGAACTAACCTCACATTCAGGACAAAACCAGTCCCCCTCTGGTTCCGATGTCAGTCTCAGACACTTAGCGTGATAAACCCGGGGACAGAGCTCACAGCAAAGGACTTGGCCTTCCCGGTGACAAACCCAGCAGTAGAAATCATTCCGTCCATCCTGCGGTACAACATCAACAGGGTCTGTGGTGAGTGGCTGCTTCATATAGTAAAACGGACCATGTCTTAGTTCTGACTGAAATGTAGGCAAGAAAGACAGGTTTGGTTTCAAAACAAATGTGCATTCTCAACAGGAATTTGAACAAGTACATCAATAACAACACAAGAAAATCACAGCATTTCCCATCTGCTAAACGGTCGAGCTAGCTGCGGTTCCTCTACTGCTCACAACATGAGCAGGTCATGGGGTAACTATGAGGGTCTTTCCTCCCTCCCATTTTAAAAGGCCACAGACTGAACACTAGTGTCTCAGAATCACCAGGCGGCCCTGGCCTACGTAGGTACAAATTTTAACTACCGCTAAACAGCCGCATGACCTTGGACGGGTCTCCCCACCTCTGGGCCTCAGTTTTCTCATCTGTAAAATGAAGGTGAGGTACCTACCATCACGGGATTGTGGGGCTGTGTTCAAATGAGAGGGTAGAATGGATGGAATTAACACGGTGCCACCATCACCAATGTCGTCCCCACGGTTAAGAGCCCAACGTACACAAGTTCACGTTTACAAAGCCAACAGAAGTGTGCGATCTGCCCTGGGAGTCTTCGTACTGTGGGCACTTAGAGAATTAGCAATTGGATTCGAGTGACCAAAAAATGATCTTCCATTTTTACGGCCACCCCCAAGGCACAAAGTCGTGAACCAACAAGAACCTTCCTCAAGTCACGTCTCTTGAACCCTTTAGGCCCCTGGAGTTGCCAGAGAGCCTCATCCTTCATTACAAACAACTCAGGAAGATGACTTGGTGGCAGGTCCAGGGACACCAGAAACACAGGAAAGCCATCCTCCAAACACATTAAATCACTCGGAAGAAACTCATTAGGAAAACAGCCAGCACCCTCCAATATGGAACCCTATTTAAATCTATGATCCAGTCCACGGGGAGCATCAAACAGCCCGGTCACTAGCGGTGTGATCGAGAAAGCTTGGCGCACAACTGTAACCCCAACTTGGGAGGCTGAGGCAGGAGGACAGCCTGGGCAACGTAGCAAGACCCTGTCTCAAAAAACTTGTTTTAAAAAGGGCTGGGGCCAGGTGTGGTGGCGCACACCTATAATCCCAGGAGCCTCAGGAGGCTGAGGCAGGAGGATCACAAGTTCAAAGCCAGGTCAGCTACCTAGCAAGGCCCTCAGGACTAGTGAGACCCTGCCTCAAAATAAAACATAAAAAGGGGGGTGGCGATACAGCTCAGTGGGTAGAGTATTTGCCTTGCATGCAAACATGGTTCAATCCCCAGCACCATAAATAAATAAAGCACAAGAAGGGATAGGGATGAGGCTCAGGGTTCAGCACCCCTGGGCCCCATCCCCACTACCAAAAAATAACAATGATAATAAAACAGGAAGAGACCAGTGTGACCGCGAACCTCCCTTACTTGCAACCACGTCTACCGTCAAATACAAGCTGGATCTTTTTGGTCTTGTTTTTGTTTCCTTGGTGCTGGGGACAGCAGAAGGCAGGTGACTGATCCTTCAGCATGAAGTGTCTCTCACACCCTGTCACTCTCCCACCCCACTGTCCCGGGTGGCTGTCCCCAGAGGACGGGGGCAGCTGGGCTGGTCCAGTCTCCAGACTCCCTTCTCTCCTGGAGCAGCCCTGGGTGCCGAGAACCAGCTGCCTGATTAATCGCCTGTCAATCAGATCCTTTCCTTATCTGCTGCTTGTAAGTGTTACCTGCTCCATAAAAATAATCTGACAACATGGAGCACTTTTAAAAGAAAAAGCAAATCATTTCAGGCAAAATGAGTTATGATTTTCTCTTCCCCACAGGGAAGCAGCCAAGCAGGCAGGTTACAGCCTGTGACATCATGGGACAGTTACAGATCCTGAGAGCACATGTTCTTATTCTCTGCCCTTCCACAGGCTGGCCTGACAAGCAGAGTGGGAAAGACCCTTCCGCTGACTTCTGGAATCTCTTTGTGCACACCAAGAGCCGGCAAACACTTTCCACCAAGAGGTGAGCCTGGCAGGCCACTCGGTCTCTGCTGACAGTGCTCAGCTCTGGCCGTGCAGTGCAGCCACAGAGCTGTGTGCCAATAAAACTTTATAAAAACAGGCTCCTGGGCCACAGGCAGCAGTCGCCGACACCTCGTCTACACCCACCCGAGAACAGGTGCTCTGGACCTGGAACAGGTGCTCTGGACCTGCACTTGTGTGGTGGAGGGGGGGCCACAAGCTCAAATGCCTGCAGAGGCCACTTGGGTGGCACAGAGGAGTGACAGCACCGTGCATCAGCTTTGTCCTGCATTTGCAAAGGAGTGCAGCTGACTGCAAAGCCCGTGAGAGCCACACAGCCCTGGAACCAGCCGGACCCCGGATGGGGAACCCTCCCCAGCCTGGACGTGAGTGGGATGGTGGGCAGAGCCCACGCCAACCTATGGGGTCCCCACCAACTGTTCCAGCGGTTAATATGCTGCCTACTCCAAGCAAGGACTGCTGTGAGAAGTGCTAGTTTGTGTTTTTGTGGGTTAAGGTTCTTCTATTTTATTATATTTTGGTAGTGGGGAGGGAACCCACCTATATGGCAGGCAACAGCTCTACCACTGAGCTACGTTCCCAGCCCAAAATAAAGTATTTTAAAGTTCTTCTTAAATCCTCACCCTGGGGTAGGTGGTAGGATTACTCCACCAGTAATCCCAGAGGCTCAGGAAGCTGAGGCAGGAGGATCCCACGTTCAAAGCCAGCCTCAGCAACTTAGTGAGGCCCTAAGCAAGTCAGGGAGACCCTGTCTCTAAATAAAATATTAAAAATGGCTGGGGATAGTGTTGCTCAGTGGTTAGGCATCCCTGGATTCAATCCCCAATACCAAAAAAAAATAAAAATAATTTTTTTTTAACTCCCCCTGGGGATACAGCTCAGTAGTAGAGCAAATGTTCAGCCTTCAGAAGGCCCTGGGTCTGATGAATACCACCACAGAAAGAAAAAAGTAAAGGGAAAAAAAAAAAAAAAAAAAAGAACAGAAAGCCTCCCTCTAAAAGTCCTGAATCCCCAATACGTGAAAAAGAGACGAAAAAGCGCTGCACTTAAACTTGGCTCAGCTCTTGATGATAACAGGTCTGCATCAAAAATGGAAATGCCGTGACCTGGAAGGATCCTGTGTCCAAGAGGAGCAGCTCCCCCACCTGTGGACACTGGAGAGGACAGGAAGTGTGCTCAGGCCCTGTGTCCCCCGCCCTGGCCCTGCTGTGCCCATGGCCGAGCGCCTTCTGCATCCACGAGTTCCCACCCTGTGTCAGGCCCTGAGGTGACAACAGCCCTGCACACTGGCTCCTTCTCTGAGGCTGCTAGTCCAAAGCGGGGACACCAACTCACAGACACATCAGTTGGTCATGAGGTTTCTGTGCCCCAGAAACGGTCTTCACACAGGTAAGAAGGCAAAGCAGCAAAGACCCGAGCGGCTGGGCTTCCAGAGAAAGAACTGTGAGCGGATCCTTAGAGGACAGTGGGGACTCCCACAGTGGGTGTGCGTGGGTGTGCGTGGGTGTGCGTGGGTGTGCGTGGGTGTGCGTGGGTGTGCGTGGGTGCACGGGCAGAGGGAGGGGACAGGAAAGGACAGCTTCCGGCCAGGAAGGACATCTGCTCTCAGGACTCCCTGGGAACTGGGAAGGGAGTGCTGCTCAGGAAGCCAACTGTGGTTTCATGAAGGCTGAGGGTTATCTGACGGCCATTTTCTTTCTAATAGCTCTGAGATGGCTCCGGGGCGACTGCAGCAGGTCCTCACCAGCTTCTGGGACAGAAGGAGCAATTCAATCTCTATGTTTTCAACTGTAAAATGTGACGCACACGGCCCTTCCTGACACAGACATTCAGACTGACACAAATGTTTGCCACAGCAGGTGACCTGGGGCAAACACTGCTTCGGTATCATCATCAACACTTTTTATTTCCAAGTATTTTTTTCCAAGAGCCCCTGAAAACACACGTGGGACCCCCAGTTGCTCCTCCTCCGACGGGATCCCTAACTGGCAAGGCAGCCACCAGCCCCAGGCAGCTACCAGCCCCAGGCAGCCACGTCACTTTAAACAGAATGGAAAAGGCCAAGTTGCTCTCTGACACTGGTCCACCTCGAGGGCTCACGAGCCCCACGTGACAGTGTCGGCGGCAGACCGCGGAGCCTAGGACACTGCCACAGAAACAGCCTGGCTCCCAGGTCGAGCGTCAAATCATACTCTGCTCTTGCCCTGTGCGTCAGCTCCACGAGTCTCCTTGACAGCCCCGGGGCGTGCCCAACCCCGAGAACGAGGAAACCAGACTCCCGGAGGTCCTCGTGCCCACAGTCACAGGCCCGAGGCAGAGCTGGCAGTTCACTCTGTAATTTTGAGAATGAAAATAGATTTGCGCTGGACACACGCCTCTCCCAGGCCGGGCCCTTAACCCTGGCAGGGCTCTTCCCGTGAAGGCAGCAATCTCGTTTGCTTCCACCCGCCATCCCAGGGCCCACTGCAGGGCCCGACAGTGCGCAGAACAGACGAGCCGGGTCGCCAGGAACCGCAGCCCAAGAACCACTCAAGGCCTCCTGACCTCGCAGTCCACACAGGGGTGGACACAGAGCTCTCACGCCCCCTATCTGGAATGTCTAAGCTGCACTAGAGAATTTTAGAGCCAGAAGGTTCCCGAGGTGAGCCCCAGGATGGGGAAGAGGTTTCCCAGCCCCTGACAGTCCTGTCAGCCAAGGGGACGGGGAGCCTGTGCTCAGGGGAAGGGGAGGTGACCCTTGGGCCACGCCTCTACCAGGGGCCCACACGCTTCATTTTACAGATGAGAAAACGAGACGGGCAGGGAGCTGTGTCGCCCAGCATGGCCAGCAGGGGAAACAGTCCTCAGCGTAGGGAAACGTGAAGCCAGGGAGAAGCCCGGCCCCGAGAACAATATCCTCATCTCCTCTGGGTCACTGCTCTGTCCCCAAACAGATCTGAGAACCCGCTGGGCACCTCCACAGCCCCTCTGAGCTGCCCTTTCTGCACATGCAAATGGCAGGCAGCGCCAGGGCAGCCTGCTGAACAGATGCCAAGCCCGGCCCCGAGGAACGGAGCACGGCTGCCCGCTGGCGGCCCATGCCACGCCGCGCCCGGCCGCGGCCTTACCTGCTCCTTGCTGTTGCTGCTCAGTAAGCCGGGCTTCTTTTTCTTTTTAATGGGGCTTGTCGAGGTGTCCTGCGGCGAGTGGCCATTGGAAGAATGTGGGGGGCTGGGGAACTTTCTTTTCTGGGCTGTTCTGTCTGCAGAGCCAGGATCTGAAAGAGACACACGGGACCACACATTTTAAAGCACCAGGGTGGCCAGGGTCCCACAGGAGGGTAAGTGTGATGGGGTGCATTTTTCCTCCAACTCAAGGTCATTTGCAAGTATACTCCTCCTCCTAGAATATACCTGCCCCTCCTTTTTGTTGTCCTAGGTCAAGGTCAAACAGTCTTTCTTCGATGTGCGTGACTTTTTTGAGGGGGAGGGTACTATGGATTTAACCCAGGAGCACTCTGCCACGGAGCTACATCCCCAACCCTTTTTTAAAATTTTATCTTGAGACAGGGACTTGCCCAGGCTGACCTTGACCTTGTGATCCTCCTGCCTCAGCCTCCCAATGAGCTGGGATTACAGGCGTGAACCACCACTCTCCACTCCTACGTGATGATATCTTTATCAAATCTTGGTTGGTTGCCAAAACAAAAAAAGTTCAGAGCCCACAGGCCGCGACAACACCAGATAAAGTGAGCAACGATCCCACGTCGGGGTGAGAATGAGCCTCCACCTTGCACACTCATCACCGTTCTGACTGTGTCCCTGTTGACAAGGCCGCAACCAAGCTCCTAGGAGGCGTCACATAGGCACCGGGCGCTGTTTGCATGCCCAAGAACTTCTTTTCCACACCCACAACAGTGGCCAATCAGGAAACGATGAAAGGCAGGTCACCAAGGCCACACACCAGGGCAACGACAGCACCTTGCTCTGTGCAGAAAAGGAGCGCTGCTGTGTATGCTCACAGCTGACAAAACAGAAGGGGTAAAAAGAATGACCCTGCCCACCGGAAAGTTCTCCCGGCTGTCAGCAGTGGGCACTCTGAGACCTTCCTCCCAAGAAATCAATACAAATTACATTCTTATTGATCCTCGCCTGAGAAGCACCAGCCCCCCTCTTACCAGACCCCCCTCGTTTCCAGCCTCCCTCCCAGTCAGTGTCTCGGTGCATCCTTCTACCACCATCCACTCAGTCTTCACCTGCGAGGACCAGAGTCCATCGCATGCCCCAAGGTGGCCTCCTGGGTTATGGACAATAGAGGCGCAGCTCGGGACAGCTGGCATCCCGAAGAGCAAAAGCTACAGACACCGGAGAGCGGAGAGCAGACAGCACAGCCCACGCACCAGGCTGGGACGGGATGTGAGATACAGGAAGATGGCGATCTCGAAAGATGTTCCTCCTGCAGCTCGCCACCGGGCAGGTCTGGGCACGCACACCACCCTGCGCCATCTCCCGCCTCCAGGGGAGGTGGACTGGTCCAACATCGCCCAATGCAAGGCCTCCCTGTGATTTGGGAGGGTGGGCAGCCTCTAGCGGGTGCACAAGGCCTGACCATGAGCGGACTCTCCTGCCTCACCACCAGGCTTCCAGAAAGTTCTGAACCCATGATCGGCAGACCAGTGATGAGAGGAAATTCAGTGCTAACCACAGGTGTCCTGAGGGTTAAGAGCCCCGGGTCTGGGGGAGCACCCCACAGACACCAAGTGGAGGCCCAGAAAGCCCAGGGGGTTGCCCCCAAGGCACAGGAGTCAGTTAGTGAGAAAGCTAAAGGACAGAACCCGGGACAGGGAAAACGGCTTTCCCAGAAGGGTCCTCTCCACTGCCCGACAGGAAAACTCCCTCTCTCCACACGGCCTGGCTCCACAGTCCCCACCGTGGGTTGTGCCCAGAACTGGACAACTTATGTGTCCACGAAGAGCCAGTCCACAGACACCATGGAATGCTCCAGCCCTTGAGAAAGACAGGCAGCCAGGCGCCGTGACCCACACCTGTCATCCCCAGTGACTCGGGAGGCTGAGGCAGGAGGATGGCAAGTTCAAGATCAGCCTCCGCAACTTAGTGAGACCCTGTCTCCAAGTAAAAATTAAAAAGGGCCGGGGATGTGCGAGGCCCTGGTGTGTTCCCTAGCACTGCAAAATAGAAAGGATCCAAAGGGCACCTCCCCATGAACTGAGATTGTCAAGCTTCAGTGCCTCGTTGTAAAAGCAACAGGTATCCAGCACATTAAGGGACCTGTAAGGATGTGCCTGTGCATCCTCAGAAGACTCTCACATGAACACAAAAGCTCAGCAGGGCTCTACATGGGGACAGGTGGCCGCCTTGGAAGGAGACCTGTAGGGACCTGTATACCTCTGTGTATTGTATTCACTATGTGCCTGGATGACTTTATCAAAATAAGGGAGATTAAAAGTATTTATAAAGTTCAGTTACACATTTAAAAAGAAAGAAAAAAAGCAGCAGGTGCGAACCAAAGTCCCTGATGAACGAAGGAGGCCCAATTCAGGATAAAAACATCCCAGGTGGATAAAGTTGGGACTGGATTGAGAACCACAGAAGGCGCTTGGGATTTGTGCTACACGACTCTAGTACACCCCCATACTCTGCTCAAGTGTCAGAGTATTAAAGTTTAAAAAAGGTGTTTTGAGCCAGGAGTGGTGGTGCACACCTGTTATCCCATTGACTCAGGAGGCTGAGGCAGGAGGATCACAAGTTCAAAGTTAGCCTCCAAACTTTACAAGATCTTGTCTCAAAAAATAAAAAGGAGCCGGGCCCGGCTGCACACGCCTATAATCCTAGCAGCTCAGGAGGCTGAGACACGAGAATTGAGAGTTCAAAGCCAGCCTCAGCCATGGCGTGGTGAGGCGCTAAGCAACTCAGTGAGACCCTGTCTCTAAATAAAACAGGGCTGACATGTGGGTCAGTGGTCAAGTGCCCACCCCCACCCCCGGCCCCGAGTTCAATCCCCAGAACTAAATAAATAAATAAATAAATAAGCAAATAAAAAGATTAAAAGGGGCTGGGGTGTAGCTCAGCGGCAAAGCACCCCTGGGTTCCATCCCAGCCACACAAAACACACACAGAGAGCGCCATCAGGCGAAGGCTTTGGTTGGTGTGTTTTCAAGTGTATGGGGAGAGAAGAAAAGCTCACCCGTGGGAGAGGGAGGGAGGTTTCTCAGGAGGACCTTGGAAGGGAAGCTCATCCTCACTGCAGGGACCACCCAGCACCTGCCACTCATTTCCCTCAGGCCCAGACACACAGGGTCTGGTGATGGGACCAGCCCAGCCAGTGCTCAGGTGGCCGCCGGGGCCGGGGCAGCGCCAGCTCCCCCTGGCACCGTTATCTCTGTGACTGAGGTCCCCTGGGGTGAGGGTGAGCAGCAGCAGGAGCAGCCGCAGCAGCAGCACCTGAGAATACACTAGAAATGACCATCTGGGGCCCTGCTCTGGGTCTACAGGGTCAGAAACTCTGGGGCAGGGCCCAGCCGCCCTCTTCAACGGCCTTCCAGGGCTAAGAGGCGCCCAGTCTGAGATGCTCTGGGTGGTGTGGGGGGGGGGCACTGTGAGGTCTCGGGCCTGGGGAGGCATCTCCCCCACCTCCCATCACCCTGCGGGGGCTGGTCTGGGGCTCCACAAACAGAGCCAGGCCAGGTGACCAGGCCCGAAAATGAGGCGACATCACAAAGACCCTAGGAAGTGTCTTCCCCTCTCAGGGGCTCAGCACCTGGTCTGTAAAGTGGGGAAGGAAGAAAGAAAGGGACCCTGGAGCCCACCACCAACCCAAGGCGCGTCCTGCACCCAGACTCCACTCCCCGGGCCGAGCGGCCACAGCCTACTCAGGCTTCTCAGAAGTGTCCTAGAGATCAAGACCACGGGGCCCGAAGACCTCAAAGTCCCTCTGGGACTTCAAAATCCTTTAATGCCACGAACAACACCAGAGATCAATACTGCCCTCAACCATTTAGAGCGCCCCACGCAGGTTTGCCCAAGCCCACCAGGACACCAGGAGGAAACGGGGTCCTGCACTGTGGAAGGACGGGTCTGGCCCAGGGTCACCACACTGAAGAGTATCCCCAACTTTCCAGTCTCATCAGAACATATAAACCCCAATTGTGGGGGCTGGGGTTGTAGCTCCAGTGTTGGAGCACTTGCCTGGCATGTACGAGGCCCTGGGTTCGATCCCCAGCACCACATACAACTAAACCAACAAAATGAAGGTATGGTATTCATGGATAACTAAAAATATTTTTAAAAACATAAATAAATAATTTAAAAAAAAAAGGGCAATTGTCTGCGGTTACAAAGGCCCCGATTCCCCCCAGAGTTAATGAGAGTTGAGTGGCTGTATCCAAGGGGCAGAAATTTAATAGCCCCCAATCAGCAGACACATCTGGCAAGAGCAGGGCCTTCCGTGAAGGCTCCTCACGAGGCAGAAACCCCAGGAAACGTCCAGACCCCACACCCTTCAGAGGTCGGAGATGGCGGTCAGCTCTGACGCAAGCCCTTGGCTGAGACCAGGCCTCGGGTGGTGACAAGATGGTGGTAGGAATCTGGCTGTCGTCATGGTAACGAAGCCACCACAGGGAGCTTTTCCAAAAGGCTGAGTCAATTTTTTTCCCTCCTTTAATGATTTCATTCTGACGGGGCCGTATTGCTAAGCACATTTCATCCACGAACTTGGAAGGATGACCAACAGCCACCTGGACTGCGGCGCAGGGAAGGGTTCACCTTTGACCTGAAGGGTTTCTGGGTTCTGTTTCGGTCTGGGTTTTCCTGGCCACTTTCTCTGGTGACTCTATGGGGCTGGCCCACCAGCAACCCTGGGCCCCTACCCGCCCTCCAGGTAGGTCTGGCCTGGGAGGGATCATGCGGGTGAACCGGGCCGGGGAGGGCCATGGTGATGACTCTGGGAAACGTCTTGGCCCGCAACAGGAAGCAGCACACGTTTCCCGGCTGGTGACACTTCCCCAAGATCTTCAGAATACGGGAAGTCTCCTGGGTACCAAGAGCCAAGCATGTGATGAGACCTAAGTGGGAACCACCAGAAACAACCCTGCCCGCCACTGCCCGGCCACGCCGTGACTTGAGGGGATCCATGCTCCAAGCAGGCCTGGCTCTGAGCCTTCCTGAGCCGCAGGTATTAACAGCCAAGACTGTCCTTTGTCACATGCAATAAGCACAAGGCACCATTTAAAAGGCTTCCCTGGGGTTCCCTCCAGGTCACTTGTCCAAGACGGCACAGCTGCTGAGGGGCAGGCAGGGAACTGAACCCAGGCAGCTGTGCCGGCTCTGAGGCCCACGCTGCCAGCCCTGGCACCCCAGGACCTCGCCCCAGCAGGGCCTCACCCTTGGCTCTGAGCGCGAGGACTCGCTAAGTTAGGGCGCAGGGTTGAACAGGTGGCTCTCATTTTGCTTTTGTTTTTGTTTTTCCCCAACAGCTGTGGGGGCAGGGAAGGTCCCACCAGGAGCTGCGGGAACTGGGCGACGGTGGCACCTTTCTCTCCAACCACAGTCACCCAGGAGCACATTCACCTTCGGATCTTCCAACGGTGGCATCAGAACTGCTGGGTGCTACAAAAGAGGCTGGGGGCTCCAGGGTCACCTCCCCTCCCTTCCCTGTCTCCACCGAGGCCTCCCAGACAGGCCACGCCAGGCACCCTGTCCCCACCCACGCCCAGGGCCTGAGTCAGCACTGGATGCTCTCCTGGGTCTCGGAAATGACACATATTACAGGGAATGGTCGCCTCCCTCCAGGGGAAGGGCTGAAGCGCCAAGTCCCAGGCCTCCTGTTTCTGTGGGTGTTACATTTCCTTAACGACGTCTGCACAAGCCTGCTGGGGCCTGCATGCGAGATAAGTGGGACACGCATGTCCACCACCGCATGTCCACCACCGCAGCAGGGTACCCTGGGCAAACTGGAACAACTGGTCATCCTACAGAGTAGAGGCACCAGGTCGTAGATGACAAAGACAGGCGGTCAGGAAACTGCTCTCTGGCATTAACAGCCTCCAGAACATAGTTCTGCTCTCCCCAGCACTGTGACCACGAGGAAGCGACTCAGCCTCTCTGGGCTATTCTGGAAGATGGAGATAAGGGCAGAGTCACCAAAGGAGGAGATGAGTCGATTTTGCTCAGCTTTCAGGAGAAGACTGGGCACAAAGTGAGCTCAATCAAGGAACTATCTCAATCATTGCTCCTTCTCTTCCTCCTCTTCCTCCTCCTCCCCACCACCACCCTGACCCCAAAGCAGAGCATGCCTTCTCCAAAGTGCATGTTAAATCAACCCCACAAACAGTTCACAGTTATCAAAGACACCAGTCCATGGAATGAGCCAGGATGGATTTCTGCATTTCAATCAGACCATAAAAATGCAGGACTCCTGGTAACAGCAGCGGAGGAGGTCAGAGGAGGCCGGCAGGGCTCAGACAGCTCTCGGTGACCATGGCCCTCGCCCAGCCCACCACAAACGGGACCACCCGCAGCTGCCCTCCCAGAAGCAGTGAGGTGGAGCCCGGCTGATCACTTCCAAAGCAGCTGCCCTCCTGGGACATGGAGCAGGGACCCAAGCAGCCTCCCACTGCAGGAACCTTGGGGCCTCCACGAGGAGCAAATACATCGTTTTAAAAAAAAGGCCCGGAATTTCCTCCTGGCAGAGAGCAGGAATCAGGGCAAAGGAGGGGGGCCGGGAGGGAAACTGTCCTTAGAGCAAAGAAAGTTGAGCCTCGAGGAGCATGTGAGTCCCCACAGACTGGGGCAGAGCCACGGGAACCCGTGGGGAGCACGGCGCCCGCCCCCCTGGGCCCGCCAGGTCAGAGGACAGCGGCCTCCTCCGCGGCCCTGGTGGCTCCTCCAGGACGCCCTGGGTGACGGGAGCTTCCCACCCAGAACCAGGAGACGGAGTGAAAGGGAAAACAAGGCAGCGGGATAAGAGGGTCACTTCCCCGGCGTCTCGGGCACCGCGACCCAAACAGAGCACAGGAATCGGGGAGGGCACACTTACCGGCCATGGAGAAAGCCTGGCTTCTCCGAGGGCCTGGCCTGGCCTTCTCCAAAGACACAGAGGCTTGCTCTGCAGACATTCCTGCTTCCGGTTCCTCGGCAGCCTCTCCCAGGGGGAGGAGGAAGAAGCAGAGGACAGGCTAAGAGTCACCACTTAGCAGGCCAGCCCTGGTCCTGGACACATGAGGTCACCTGGTGGGGCAAGGACACCGTCACCTCTCTGCGACCAGGCCATCTGCGGCAGAGGCTTGCCTTCATGTCCCTGAGCCTTCGCCTCTGATTTATCACCCTCGACAGCAGCACAGCCAAGCTGCAAGTCCTCGGTGCAGTGCACCAAAGGGCCATTTATTCAGGTGAAGGTGAATAAACACAAGGAGTCGGAGTTGTGCTGCAGGCCAGGAGTGAGGAGGGGAAGGGGACCGCGGGCAGTGCCTGGTGTTTTCAATGTGCTTTCAATTGTCTTAATAATTGCTCCAATTGCCTCTGAGTTCTGATGCGCTTCCTGGAAGGCAGGAGCCCATCCTGGTGCGGGAGGAGTGACCTGTCCCTGCACAGCCTCCCCCACCCCACACACAGGGCAGACTGGGATCAAAGGGCAGTTGGAATGAAGAGGTGGACCTGCTTCTACCCAGGGAAGGGGCTGGTTTCCAAAGGGCTTCTGTTTCCAGCTCAGCAGCCTGAGCGACCTCACTTCTCCTTGGAGCTGGACTGAGGCCCTGGGGGAGGAAGAGCGAGAGCAGCGGCCAGGGATCTCCTGCTGCAGAACCAACTCCATGCAATTTACCAAGAGGCAGAGCCCAACCTGCTCCAGGAAAGCACTGGCCCCCCGCCCCTCAGAGGCCAGGCCTCGAGGCCACTGCAACATGGCACACAGAGGGCAGCCAGCCACCTGGGCCAGACCACACAGGGAATGCGGAGGAACCGGTTGCCTCGGGCCGGCCCAAGGCCGCTGGCTCTGCTGGCAGAGACCCATGTGCGTGATTCACACGGCTGCAGGGACTCTGTGCCACCCCCACCGCGCAGCCGGGCTTCTGGGAAGCTCAGGTGCCCCACGCTTTCAGACGGGGCAGTGGGAGCCGTGGCGGCGCGAGGGCCCGTTCAGACACAAAAAGGCGATTCTGTGGCGGCTGCAGCTGAAGCCCAGAAGTGGGTCTGGGAGAAGAAAGGGGAAGAAAGGCCCCTCAGAATGGAGGGGATGGAGGCCCAGGAGCCGCCGGGGAGCCCGGCAGTGCTCCGCAGGCCTCTGGGAAGTCCCTTAATGAAGACAAGAGCAGGCTGACCAGGAAGAAGGACAGCCCTCCTCTGGGGAAGGGAGGACTTCAGACGCAGAACATCGCCCACATTTCATGGAGCGGGGGGGGGGGGGGGGGGGGGGAGGCTTCCGTCCCCGGGACCCCAGTGGGCGAGGCCGAGATGCCCTTCCTACTGCCCACGGGCGAGGCGCACTCAGAGCGGGCACCAGGGCAGCCACTGCAGCGTGGCCATGGGAGCCCAAGACAGTGCCCACCCACGGGGGAGTGGGACGCAGAGCATCGCGGGGCGCCCACATGGTGGGATGCAGAGACGCATCTGTGTGCTGTCAGGGCACAAAGGCCTCAGAAACCAGGCAGCCACAAGACCCAGGTGCAGGAGGGGCCAGGCACGCGCTGGGTTGGCCAAGACCTAGGACACTCAGTAAGTGCTGGGCCCCTGAAAGCTGTGACACTTTAAGTGGGGGATGGGGACAACAGATTGATGGAACTCTCAGGACATGCCAGGTGCTCCTACCCCGATCTGTATCCCCAGGATCCAGTATCCAGCAGGAGCTCAGGGCAGCCCTCCCCCAACCGCACATCCATCCAGGGGCCACCGTTAAGGGACTCAGATGTTTAAAACAGTGTGGAACAGAGGTCACCAAGTGGGTCCCCCCAGGACACCCAGCAGCAATGTCTGGAGATAACTTTGGTAATTGCCAAACCCCTCAGAAACCCCATTTTATTGATACGGTAGACAAAGAGAGGGGCTGCTACTGGCCTGTGGTGGACAGACACCAGGGACTCAGCCAAACACCCCACAGGAGGGCCCCAGGACAGACTGATCAGGTCCATAATGTCCACTGTGCTGGGAAGCCCGGTATCAAGGACCTTCCGGTGAGCCTGCAGGAGGCCTAACCCTGAGTAAACATGCCACCTGCTGCTGCAACCCGCCTGGCCAGGCCTGGGCTGAGGACACCCAGCGTCTCACCTGCATTTCAAAGGGAAGAAAACAAAGGCCACAGTCACTCACAGATAGTCACCAAGCAACTCCAGATATCCAGGCCACCAGCATCAGGGGAGGGCCAGCCCTCCAGGGAGGAGGGCCAGAAACAAACAGCTGCCTCCCGCGGAACAGGGGGAGGGGGGGATTTTCTAAATAAGAATCTACTTACTTCCAACTCACCACAGTTTTGGGAGACAGTAGGTTCTCAGAAACCCCATTTTATTGACACGGTAACTGAGGCCCAGAGGAATGGGTCACATGGTCACATGGCTAGTAAATTCAAAATGACTGACTGCATTCTAGACAAAAAAATTTTAAAAAGAAACATCAGGAATGTGTGATTATGTATGGGAGGAAGGTATAGCAAGGGAAGTACTTCTCTATCTTCTTTTTGTACAGGGCTCATACATTTCTCCGCTACTTTAAGAATCCTCCACCTCCCAGGGTGCAGGGAGTGTGGTGCCTCAGGCCTGATCCCAGGAAATCAGGAGGCTCAGGCAGGAGGACTGCAAGCTGGAGGCCAGCCCGGGCAACCTAGCAAGACCCTGTTTCAAAATCAGAAGGGCAGGGCTAGAGGGCTTGCCCGAAACATGCAAGACCCTGGGTCTGATCCCCAGTGCTGGGAAGGAAGGCAGAGAGCAGGGAGGGAGGGAGGGAGGGAGGCAGGGTTAGGATGACAGGTCTGTAGGGTGCCTGGCACCTAAAAGGTGCTCAGCAAAGGGTGCTCCTGCCCCACCATCACTTCTGCCCGTTCATTCCAACCTTCTTGGCTGCCACTTTCCAGTCCCATGACTATCCAACCACCGGCTGGTCTGCTGGCCTCCACAAGACCAGGCACATCCTGCTCCAGCCCTCGTCTGAGAGCCTCTTATCAAGACCTGCAGCGCCCCCAGGGAGCAGTGGCCCCCTTTCTGCTGCTCAGACGAGCCATTTGCACATGGATGCGCCTCCATCTAGAATGTTCTCTGCCATCTTTTCCATACTGGCCAACTTCGGCTTTGGGCTCAAACACCAGCTCCCAGAGAGGCCTTCCCTGACCACCCTGGCCTCAGCCTCCTCACCGCAGTGTCCAGAAGTTGTGGCGTATTTCCTGGGTCGCCGTCCCTCCCTGAGGACTACCAAGTTACTTTCTGCCAGGGGTGGTGGCACAGCTTGTCATCCCAGACGCTCAGGAGGCCGAGGCAGGAGGATTATAAATTCAAAGCCAGTCTCTTAGCGAGGCCCAGAGCAACTCAGTGAGACCCCGTCTCTAAGTAAAATACCACAAAGGCCTGGGGATGGGGCTCAGTGGTTCAGCACCCACGGGTCCAATCTCTGGGACCAAAAATAAAATAAATAAGTAAAATAAGTGATTCTCCTCCTTTGCCAGTTCCCTGGCTGACTGTGTCTCCTCCTGATTCCATCTCGGCATGCCTGTCCTTGCCGCAGTCCACAGCTGGGCACACAACCTGGCCAGGTGCCCCCAGACACATCTGGACGACCAGGTTAGGACCAGAGGGGCGCCAGCCACCTGGACACTCCAGGTTGTCTTCCCAGCATCAGGAATGTCTTCAGCCAATCCAGAAGAGCAGGATTGTGGAGGCAACAGCCCAAAGGGGCCCTGAAAACAGGAAATTGCCCTCTGCACAGTCACAGGGCCATTGGGGCCCATTTCCCCCTAAAAGAAAGGGATTAAGAGAGGATTTATACCCTGAATGTGTCAGGGCTGAGCTCAGACTCACCACTGGAAGACCAAGGTGGGGGACTGGGGAGGCTTCCTGGCCCCCCACTTCCCACTCCTCCCACATCTTGGGGAGAGCTATTGTTCCGGAGAATCAGGGGCAGTAAACAGAGAAGTGACTTTCCCCGGGGAAAACACACTCCCTGCCAGGAGACCGCAGGCCCCAGAGGCCCCAGCCTCCCTGCCCTTTGTCTTAGGGCCTTTTAAGTCTGAAGCTCTCGGTGGGGACACCTCCCAGGGTCCTCAGCCACCGGGATTCTCAGTTCTGCACCTGCATGGTGAAGCCTCCTGCAGCCAGGACAAGGCCAAAGTGGCCTTTCAGGCCTGTCTCCCCATCCGGCCCCCTGGGCAGGAGTGAGAGTCAACCTCCTTCCTGCCTCCGCTGGGCCTCCTCAGCCTGGCGAAGCGTCCGCGGCCCCCAGACTTGGTCCAGATTTCAGATGCCCACCTACCCTACCACACAGTCCCTCGCTCTTCACAGCCGACTATTTCTGGCCCCACAAAAATAGCCACCTGGTTTGAAAGATGGTCCCCAAAGACTGAAGTGCCAGGAAGGGAATGAGGCTCACGGGGAGGAGGAGGTGACAAACCAGGTAACAAGGGAACCAGTGACCCAGGATGGCCCCACCGGCACTCAGGCCAGGGGAACCCCCAGCAAGGCCTGGGGTGGTGGCCAACAGAGGCCCCCACAGCTGGACATCACTATTCTGAAATTCTTAAATTGGCAGCTGGGCACAGTGGCACAGGCCTGTGATCCCAGAGACTCAGGCGCTGACGGAGGCCGGCCTCGGCATCTTGGCAAGATCCTCAGCAACTTATTGAGACAAAAAGGGTTGGGGACCTGGCTCAGCAGTCAGGCACCCCTGGGTTAGACCCCCAGTACCCAAAATAATTAATTAATTGATTTGATTTTTAAAAATTGGCAGAAACTAGGGCTAAGGTGCAGCTCAGCGGTACAACACCAGCCTAGAACACGCGAGACCCCCGGGTTCAATCCTCAGCACCAAAGAAAACGAGAAAGAAAGAAAAGTCGAATGTAAATTTTAAAACCAGATGTGAAGTCACCAAATCAGGCCCTGAAGGGCCCCCACTCCACACAGAGCACTGGCCACGGCTGCCCCTCAGGTGGGACTGCAGACTCCCTGGTGGCCAGTCTGCACTGTTAGCGGCTCACGGGGCAGGGAGAAAAAGTGGAGGCCAGAGAAGCGGGACTGGGGGAGACGGAGTGGGGGTTCAGGTTCAGCCTCCTGGGATCTGAACAGGTTTGTCTATACACGGGGCGGGAGTCCAGATACAAGATACCACTATTAACAATGGTCACCTGCCAAAAGAGGGGTCTTCGCTTTTTCTCTGAGCGGTTTGACTTTTTGCAAGGAGATCTACGCTGATTTTATTGTAATTGGGAAGGAAAAACCCAACAAGCCATTTTTTTCCCTTAAAGTTGATTTTAATTCTAGGAAGACACCCTTCATTGAAAAAGGCATGTACTCAGCAGGTACTATGAGGTGACCACCCCACAGTCAGGAGATGCAAGGGCTGGGCCTCTGGGATGCAGGGACAGGAAGCAGGCCTACCGCCCTCCCCCCACCCCCACCCCCACCCCCCAGCAGGGACAGGAAACACACCCAAAGCAGGGAAGGCAGGAGGCCAGGAGAGGCAGATGGCTCTCCACCCCCCTGAGAAACCTCGGTTGGGGTCTGGCAAAAGGCAGTTGCTCAGGACCTGGGCAAGAAATGCCAACTTGGGAAGATGGGAAGAGAGATCTCATCAAGCAAAATGTCGACTCAACACAGGCGGAGTATCCACCCGGCCCTGGGCCCGGCTGTGTGCGTCCCCCTCCGAGCCCGGCTCAGTTCACAATGAGCCCATTCACCTCTGGAGCCACGGAGGAGGGTGGCCGGACAGCGCTTGCTAAATGGCGGCCCTGTTCTGGGTCTCTTCTGCATCTGTGCGGTCCACTATGGCGGCCTCCAGCCCCGCCGGGCTGCTGTGCACGTGAAGCGGGGCTAGGACCGAGATCTCAGGAAAGGGGTCTGGTTTTGCAAACTGTGAATCAAACACTGCCATCCTGTGGCTGCCATATTGGGCAGCAGGAGCTGGACGGGAAGACCCAGACAGGCCACAGGCAGGCCCCTCCCCATCGGCCGGAGGGTTTGGAAGGTGAACTCAGGCCTAGAGAGGTGGACCGGGCCTTGCCTTTCAATCCTCCTTTAGTCTAGCTTGAAACTTCTCAGACCTTTAGTAAGCCTAAGAATTTCCGATCAAAACGGATTCCCTTCCTGGGCCATTTAATCACTTTCAAGAGTGACACTGTGTGAATCAGGGCTCAGGAGGGAGGGCCTGGGTCTCGTGGGATCTGGAAGACCAGAGGAAGGTGTCCTCAGGGAGAGGCAGCCTGGAAGGAGCTGAAGGGCGGCTCAGTAAGGACGCATCACAGGACCACAGGCGGCCAGTCTGCAGAGCCCTGCAGGGCGTCTGCCTCTGCACCCCCCAATCCGCAGCAGCCCTCAAGCAGGAGAGTTGAACACCTGGATTTGTGTGTTAGAAAGAGCTCAGCAGAAACAGCATGTCCAGACGGAAAGCAATCAGAGGGAAGGGACCATGTCCAACAGTCCCACGTCCCAGCACACAGAACAGACACCTGAGCCAGGGAAGTATTTCCAGGCACTGGATTACGCTAAAAACCCAGCCAAAAGGATCAAAGTTCCATCCATCAGATAGACAAAGTTCAGTCATTCATTCAAAATAAAGATTCATTGCACACCACCTACGACAGGCACAGTACTAGTTAAGAGGATGGGCCCAAACAACAGGCAGAACTCTTCCTCTCCTAGAGCTTTAAATGATGGGGCGGGGAGGGGCGTCAAGGAGAGAAAGGGGAGGAGAGAGTTTCCAGGTATGAGCAAAGGCCCTGTGGCCAGCAGTGACTCTTTCAAGGATCTGTAAGGTGGAGTGTGAATGAAGAAGAGGGGAATACAGGGAGTAAGGAGGCCAGTGAGGTGGGCAGGAAGATGGGCAGGGGCAGTGCATGAGGATTGGAGGACGGAGACCTTCACCCGAAAAACCAAGGAGAGCAGGGGGTGTAGGTCAGTGGTATAGAACAAGGGGTGGGATTTGCTTTTCTTGACCTAGAACTGCGTGGTCCTCAAAGTCCTGTGAGAAGGCGTGTCCAGGATGGAATCGAGGCACACCCCGGACAGCAGAGGCGGGGATCGATCAGGCTGCTTCTTCATGTCTGTGCAATGCTGATCTCCAGGTTCCTAGGAGTGCAGCGGGGGTCCCCAGGAGGCTGAAGGGGACCTTGGGGACCTACAGCACTGCACTCACTCCCACCACAAGCCATGTCCTTCCCGAACGTGCTCCCTATGTCACTGGTAAAGGATCCACTATAGGAGCCAGCTCCCAAGGCACAGACCTGTGGTCCAGCTCCTCAGGGGGTCGAGGCAGGAGAACGGTTCAAGACCACCCTCGGCAACACAGCGAGACCCCATGTCAAAAGAAGAGAAAAAAAGTCCACTGTCGCCAAACGAAGTAGAGGTGGAGTCCAACAACCCGAAACCCAAGATGCTCTAAAATCCGACACTTTTTGTGCCAACGTGACATCACAAGCGGAAAATTCCACACCCGGTCTCATGTGACAGGTCAGTCGCAAGAGAGGCCCACTAAAGATACTGCTCAAGATGAGCGACAGGCCACTTGTGGACGATGCGCAGGAAACGGTGATGAACTCTGTTAGACTCTGTTTAGACTCGGGTCCCGTCCAAGATACCGCATTGTGCACACCCAGATATCGCAAAATCTGAAGGAGAAAAAAAATCCCAACTCCAAAACGCTTCTGGTGCCAAGTATTTCAGACAAAGGACACTCAACCTGCAACATCACCCAAAACTTCAAGTGAAAAAGTGTCAGGGTCTCTAAAAGCTCTCGGGGCCCCTGGGGTCTACTCAAGGCACTGGGAGGAAGAAGAGATGAGGCTCCTTTTTAAGGCTGAAGAGGGTCTATTTCTGACCAGAGTCCCTCAGAATAGTAATAGTCCCACAAACAAGTCCCAGGGTCAGGCTTCAAACGTGGGGCAGGCGCAGGGTTTCTGCAAGTGAACCCCAAAGCTAAATTAAGTCACTGGAGCGTCAGCAACGGGGCTCCGGGCAGGGAGGGTGGACCACGTCCCAGCTTCCAGTCAGGCATCTTCCAAGTCCCGAGATATTTCAGGTCTTGCTGGGAGAGGAACAATCTGGTGGTGATCTAACTCACAAATACACTCTAGTGCACAGTCCACGGACGGTGCTACTTGGAGAAGTAAAAAAAGGCAAAGTAGACTTGAAATTACGATGCTCATTTCTTCAAAGAAAAAAATTCTCAGCCCTTCTACACAAAGTGTTTACGGTTCCATTTTCTTAAAAGAGTTTCCTTGAAAAATGACAGAAGGTCTCTATCTCGGAGCCATCCTCATAAACAACCCCTTTGTGAGAATCTTAATTTACATACAACAATGAAAACGAGGATCCTGTACTAATTAAGGTCTGGGGCTGGTTAGCAAATTGCTGTAATTGTATATTCTCTAGCATCCTGTCTCCGAAAACATCTCCTACCCAGGCAGATCTCGGCGACAACGGTACCGTGCAGGATTTTAATATCTCGGGCTTCCGCTGCATCTGTGCCTGCTTTCCAAGTGGCTTACTCCCTTGTGCTGGTGACATTACACAGACATTTTTTAAAAATGTTTTCAGCTTTGTCAGCCTGGCAAACGCATACCACAATCGGTGCTGTGAATGCATGCACGGCAGGACGGTGCACGACAGGACTGTGCCTCCTGTACAGAGACAGGACTCAACCCATGCCCATCACTCTTCAAGCTTCTAGAGCCAGACCTTCCAGGGGCTTGTCCTGACTCACACATAGGGTGGCCAAAGTCCTGCAAGAACTCTGCTGTGACCAACCCAACACAGAGAATGCAAACTGACAGGCCTCGGCCACATATCTCAAGATACGTCTCGTTGAATTCGTCCACAGTCTTTGAAAAGCTGGCGTACCTAGACTACATCTCTCCTCTCTCTGTTAGCACATTTCTAAACCACGTAGGCCATATCCCTAGGGGTCAACAATGAAATGGAAGCACCCCCATTCACAGAAGCCCCCAGAATCCCACATGCCACTGACCTACTTGCTGGGCCCTCCACGCATTGAACTCAGAACCCATGGATACGGTCCATGGTTAAGTGAAAGGCTTGAAGCCAAAGACAAAGTCTGATGGCAGTGCTACTCCTGTCGACTCACAGGAGCCTCGGTTTCCTTCACTATAAGACGGGGACAGCGTACCTACACCAAGCCATCATAGAACCAAATGTGGTCATCTGCAGATTTTTTGTGGCCCAGTAAGTGCTCACAAAACACGAGCCCCGCAAACACCCCTGGCCCTTGGACACACATGTCCAGTGTCATCTCGAAACCCTGAAAGCTTTGTCTTCTGAGCAGTGAACACCCTGAAAAATGCCAAGGCTGGCATGATGGAAAGGGTGACGTGGGACGTGGTTAACAGGTGAGCTCGCTGGGCAGAGGGCGCAGGTGGAGATGCAGTCCCATAACCTGGAAGTTGTAAGGAGCAGACGCCGGAGAAGGAGCAAAGAATTCTGGGCCGATCACCAGTGTCCCAGGTTCCCAAGGAGAGCACGGCCCAGGCCTGTTTTCTAACGGCCAGCAGAGTACCGCCGCCAGCTTCCCAAGATGCCAAGGTGGCCCCTTCCGCTCCTTTTGAGAACTCTCTCTTCCCTGGAGGGGACGGTGTGGGTGAGTGCCTTCCCTAACCAAAGGACAGACACATGACACATGGACTCTCTGTTTGTCCATGAGAGGCCACAGACTGACCCACTCCCCAGAGCCACCTGACCACCAGCCTTCCTGGGAGCCCGCTGACCATCTTCCTTCCTGTCCCAATGAACGAGAGCTGGCTGCCGCGGCTCATGACCAAAGAACCGGACGGGAAGTGTCATGTGGGACCAAAGCACTGACTTTCCCAAACAGAAAAGCAGGCTGGAGGAGTAGCCAGCGTTCACCGAGTCAGGAGCAGAGAGAGATCGGGCGCCACAGCCGTCCTGCCCACTTTCACAAATGTCCCACTGGCTAAGCTCAGGAAGCTGAGGGAAGGGATCCCAAGTTCAAAGCCAGCCTCAGCCACTGAGTGTATACAGCTCTAAGCAGCTCAGTGAGACCCTAAACAAAATACCAAAAAGGGCTGGTGGTGAGGCTTGGCGGGTAAGCGCCCTGGCTTCAATCCCTGGTGCCAAATACACAAATGTCACCTTTGCCCACAGACTTGGGTTCTTGAGGTCTCGGCAGCCCAGTCAAGCCCAGGTCACTGCATGTGTCACTACCTCCCCGGGTGCCAGTGGCTCTGTGAGAAAGGTCCTGGACACAAAAGCCACCACCACAGCCACCCTCCCCAGGAAAGAGCACTCAGCTCCGCCCAGGGACAGCCTCCCAGTAAAGAGGAAGGTCGCCCTCAAAACAAGGTGAGCCCCTCCAGGGACTCCCCACCCAAGCTCCAGACACAGAGCACCTGGGAGCTCACCCCAGACAGCGGCAGAGCAGCGCGCAGGACAGGCAGGGGCAGGGCGGTGCCCGGGACGGGGTCTAGACAGAGGTCCAGAGCCGTCCGCGGGGCCACCCTCCTGATCCTTCCCTGTTGAGCAGGGGTCGGGCTGGATACCGTTTTCCCAGCTGCCTGCACTCCCTCTTCCCAGAGGCTGAGAGCAGATCAGCGAGGAGGACCTGCCCTGGCGGCCCACCAGGACACGCCCGTCTCTGCAAGCCTGTTCCAACAGTGGCCAGCCCCTCGGCCCCCACCACGCCCAGCTCCACTCTGAGCACCTACGGGTGGGCAACTTCACCTCGGCACTAACCGTACGTCCTCATCACCCCCAGGTGGGGAAACCGAGCCACAAAGAGTAAATACTGAACGAGGGAGGAGGCAACCCAGAACCAGGGGATCTGGCTGGGGGAGTTTGGCTTTTGAAACCTCTGCGGTTCCTGACCCCCGAAGGGAGAGGAGGAGTGAGCCTCACGGAGGCCCAGGCCCTTCTGAAAAAGACATCCGCATTCTGGCACAGAAACCAACGAATGCAGTATGAGAGCAATACCAGAGCCATCAAGGAACCTTCTGGATGCTGACGATGCTCCATCATCTTGAGCCAAGTGTTCGCTCGGTCATTCGTCAAGCTATATGTCACAGATCGGGTTAACTGTGCACCAGGACATGGTACACCAAGGGCAGACAGCGGGAGCCACCTTTCTCCCTGCTGAAGGGGGGGACTTCAACTAGGGGGACGAGGCTAGAGTGGATCCGTGCAGGAATGGGAAAGCATGCAGTCAAGCACAGGATCTCATGGTCTCACGTTTAGCTAACACGGATGGGTACATGCAGGACCATGGACAGACAGGTGCCTATGCCCTGGCGACCACACAGGTGAATGTTTCCCTGCTGTCAATCAGAGAACCTAGAAGCACAGACACCCAGGAACCGTGAGCACGCCCAGCACCCAGATCTTGACTTCTTTTTCTTTTTGGTGCTGGGATTGAACTCAGGGCCTTGTGCATGTGAGGCAAGCACTCTACCAACTGAGCTGTGCCCCCAGCCCCAGATCTTGATTTCTAATACCATTCTCCAATTAAGGGAAAAAAAGAAAAAGAAAAAAACAGATCTAGGTGAGATGGCGCATGCCGTAACTCCAGCTCTCAGGCAGCTGAGGCAGGAGGATCTCAAGTCCAAGGCCAGCCTCCACGACTTAGTGAGACCCTATCTCAAAACAAAAAATAAAAAGGGATGGGGATGTAGTCAGTGGTCGAGGGGTCCTGGGTTCAATCCTCAGTTATGGGGAGGCTGGGGGGGTTCAACTTCCAAAATAGGAACAATGTGCAATAAAATAGATAATTAGCACTGTATTACAACCCAAAGTATAAACCAATTATCCTTAAATTCACACTCACATGAAGGATTAAATGAACAAACAGACAGGGCAGAAGAAACAAAACCTCCCACACAGAAAAGCTCCAAATAATTTCCTGAGATCCTCCGCCCTCAAGAGGTGGAGTGGGCCTCCCACTCTCAGTGTGGCCTGGGCGACCTCGCTCCAAAGGACACCATATGAACAGCGAAGGAACTGTCACCAAGGCCAGGTGGCCAAGGTCAACATCAGCACTGATGTAAGTCACACTGATAACGGGCACCCTTAATGTGACAGAAATGGCACTGTGCCTCAGGGGTTCTTCCCCCCAAAACCCATCCCGCCATCCTGAGACGCGCCACATGAACCCAGGCCAGGGGCAACCTACCAAACGCCTGGCCCACGCCTCAAAACTGTCAAGGTCATCGAAAGCAAGGCTGAAAACCTGTCACAGCCAGAGCCTGAGGAGATAAGACAACCAGGTACGGCGGAGGGGAGCCTGGAACAGAGAGGGGCCTCAGTGGTTAAACTAAGGGCATCTGCACACAGCAAAGGCTTTGTCGGTGATGACGTGCCACCCCACCTCGGATTCTGACAAATGCTTGGCACCCACGATGCTAGGAGCGGGGTGGGGTGGGGTGGGCGCGCAGGCCGGGCGACGTGGGAATTCTCAGCACTGTCTGCACGACTTTTCTGGAAATCTAAAGTGACTCTAAAACGCAAAAAGTTTATTCTAAAAAACAACAGAAAATGAAGGAACGACTCCTTCAGACCAGGCGGCCAAGAAAAGTCACCCTCGGGGACGAATCCAAGACACAGGCAGCCAGGTCCTAGGGCAGCGTGTTCCAGACAGAGGGCACACAGGCCCCAAGGAAGGCACAGAAGGAGGCCAGGAGCTGGGGTGGCGTCGGGAGAAATGGCCCCAGGAGAACAGGATGTCACAAGAGGAAGGGAGCAAGGCTGTCCCGGGAGGCAGGGCACAGGGACCTCAGACTGGAACGGAGGTGTGCTGGCAGGTCAGTGGAGGGGCCAGCAGAAAAGAGGCGCTTTTTACCATCCTCCTAGCTCCAGCAGGGAGAGGCCACGGTCACCCGAAGCGGTCACTCAGGCGGCAGAGGGGCTGCCACCTGGTGACGAGTCAGGAGCACCCAGGCGTGAGATGAAGAGAAGAGGTCTCCACGCTCACAGGACCAGAAGAGGCGTCTCCACAGGCAGACGGGCCTGAGCAGGGCAGCGCCTGCTCTAGATGGTGATCCCTGACTGTCACCGTGAGGGTCCACGGGCCACGGCAGGCACATCCAGGATGGAGACACCTCCTTGGAGCCAGTCTCTGTTCAGTCCTGCTGTGCTGCTGACCGCCCAGGAGACCCCTCCATCTGGAGCCTCAGGTTCCTCATCTGCAAGCGGAAATGACAGCTCCCACCTCAGAAGGGGACTGGCGGCTGAGCACAAAGGCGCTCGCCTACCACCCCAGCCTCCCGGGAAGCTGAGGCAGGAGGGTCACAAGCTCAAACTTAACAAGACTCTGTCTCAAAATTAAAAAAAATTAAAAAAAAAAAAACAACGAAATCCCAACAGCTTGGGAGGCTGAGGCAAGAGGATCTCGAGTTCAAAGCCAGCTTCAGCAACTTAATGAGACCCTAAGCAACTCAGCGAGACCCTGTCTCTAAATAAAATATTAAAAAGGGCTGGGGATGTGGCTTAGTAACTGAGCACCCCTGATTTAATCCCCGATACAAAAAAATAATAATTTAATTAATTAATTAGAAATCAAAGGGGATGCGGTGAGCTCGGTGGCAAAGCACCTGCCTAGCATGCGCAAGCCCTGCACCACAAAGACAAAGATTAGAGGAATTCATCAGGAGAAGGCGCCAGGTATGAGCCAAGCCTTCATAAGCTCTTCACAGACACAGTGCCAGTTTTATAGTTGTGGGGGAAGAGGGACCCGTAGTTTCAAAATCAGCACCCTTCACAATAAGAAAACAGCAGGTCAGACAGTCAGCAAGCAGCAGAGCAAGGACAAGGCCACCACGCCTCTCTAGGCTCACTGCACCCAGCCACAAGCAGGCGAGGGGCACAACTGTCTCCAAACACGGCTCTGGGAAGGCACTTCCTCTGCATGAGGTACTCCGTGACTCTCCCCAACAATGGCACCCGATGGCCCCGCACGGGAAGGAGCTGCGTCCTCTCCTGCTCCACAGCACAGGCCACCCCCAGCCAGCCCGGCCTTGCTGGTGATCTGAGCCGCAGCTGGGCCCAAAATGCCATGCTGACCTGTCATCAGTCACTAGGGAAGCTGAGGCAGGAGGATCGCCAAGTTCAAGGCCAGCATGGGCAGCTTAGCAAATACCCTGTCCCAAAATAAAAAGAGCTGGGGGTGCAGCCCAGTGGTCAAGTGCTTGTCTATCGTGCACAAGGCCCTGGTCACACCCCAGTACTGCGAAAAATGAGTAAATAAGTGTGTGTGTGTGTGTGTGTGTGTGTGTGTGTGTGAGAGAGACAGACAGACAGACAGACAGACAGACAATGTGCTGCTTTATAAAAATCCTCAAAACATTTTTTTTGCTGTTGTTGTTTCAGGAGTCTTTAGGGAGTCACTTGTTGTGATCCTCTGGCCAGATGAGAATGTCCTTCTGGAATAATCTGTAAGCGCCCTCTCTGCAGCCCCTCCCACCTCCCTGCAGGCAGAGCAGGCACTCAGGGAGGTGCTAAAGGAATAAAACACTGGTACAGCCATTAAGTCTAGGGACAAGCATTTTCTTTTTTTTTTTTTATTTGTTTTTTTTTTAAAGAGTAGGAGAGAATTTTAATATTTATTTTTTAGTATTTGGCGGACACAACATCTTAGTTTGTATGTGGTACTGAGGATCGAACCCGGGGCACACGCATGCTAGGTGAGCGCACTACTGCTTGAGCCACATCCCCAGCTGGGACAAGCATTTTCATCAACCAGACATTGAGAGAACTCAGCAGCTCTCTTCTAAAAGCACCCTGAGGAAGGAGTGAGGCCCTGCTCCCTCTGCAGAGGCCTGTGAGTCTCATGGACCAGCCGAGGAGGACCAATCCCTCAGCCACGGCGGAGGAGTCCGCTCACACCCTGAGCCAACAAACTGGACGTGCCCTCATGGGCCACGATTTGCCCTAAGAGCAAACACTGCCCCAGCATTCCAGAAAGCCCAGCTCTTCCTTCTCTTCTCTGACCCAAGCCCACCGTTTCCCAAGGCACCAGGCCAACTTCATCCCACTTCTGAGATCCCAAAGGGGCCTGTTGCTAAAATCAGGAAGCCAGCAGCAGCTGCCCATCCCCAGGCCCAACACATGCCCAAAACCTAATGTCGGCACAATTCCCGACAAGTAGGTCCACCTATGCATACATGCGGGGGAAAAACGATCCAAAGATTTCTCCAGAAGTTAGGTTCGGCCATCAAAGGGTCCACATGTCACAATTCACGGACTGTTGCAATGCCAGCTCAGAGGGCCACCCTTCACGGCTCCCCAACAATAAAAAGAAACCCCCATTCCTTCCTTTGTGCAGAAATAGATAATGCAAGAATTTTACTCACCTTTGGAGCGAGTAGAAATATCCATGCCCTCTACCACCTCCTGTTCTGTTTTTATTTCCTCTTCAGCCAAGCTGAAATAGAGCAAATGATGTTCACGTTTAGGTGGGCTAGAACCTGCTGGGGGCAGCCGCTGAGAAGCCTAGCCACGGCCCACCCGTAAGACCAGCCCCTTCCTTCTCCACCTCAGGGGAAAGGACAAACCTGGTTTCAGTGTTAAGATTCCTAAAGGGCTCCTTTAAAATTACTATTCCAGTTGTCATGCTATTGGGTATGCAAAGAAGCGGATCTTTTTGGATACACAATTACAACCTACCCCTTTGGGCTCTTGAGAACCCAGCCTTCAAACCAACAAGCTTCTCACTGCCAGCACTGGGTTCAAAGTCAGGCAGCGGGAAGGGTTTGCAGAGTTCCCAGAGTTCTCATCTCTAAGCTCTGCAGTGAGTATTTCCCAGACCGCCCCCCGCCCACAAAAAAAATCTTACAATTCTCTGATGAGGCAGGAACACAAGGAGGAAAAAAAAAAAAAAGATACAAGTTAAATTATAAAGTAGTGAAATATGCCCAGACTGACTAGAAGAAGGAGCTGGTGGGGAAACAATTCCATCAATCAGCATCCACTCAACAAATTTGGGGTCTGTGCACCCCCCACCCCTCCATGGTGGGGGCTTGGCTCCCTCTGGAGCTGGACTAATTATCCTCCCCCACAAAAGTGGAATGAGGAAAGATCCCGCCAAGAGTCAGGGATGGAAGAGAAGGAAGGTAAGCAAGCACCTTTAGCTGGAAAGTCTTCCAGAACCTTCTCTCCCTCTCCGCTGGAACTTGGGCCATTCCAGATCTCCCCCCCCCCCATACCACCTCCCAAGCCAAGCCCAGGGAAGAAGTGAAGCCGTGAGTTTACAGGTGTGAAGAAGGGCTGGAGGCGCTAGAACTTTCCACTCAGCCACCACTCAGAATGCGATTCCATCAGACCACAGCTCCACAAGGAGCAAGAGGTGCGTCGCCAACCGACAGGGCTGGAATTTTCCATTGGGAAGACTCAAGCCGGGGCAGGAAGAGGGCTAGAGAAGAACGTCCTGTCTGTGTTGGGCCGTCTGAGACAGTGACAAGGCAAAAAAGAGTCCAGAAAGGCGGCCTGGGCCTGGAACCCCAGTGTAGGATGGAGATGTGTTCAGAAGAGCCCCAGGTTTGCTGGGAGGAGAGTTCAGGATGGGCGGCAGGCAGAAAGGAAAAGTTGATAGCTCAGGGTTAAATCACAGGAGCTCCGGGCCTCCAGCAACTAGTCCCAGCAGAGGAGGAGGAGGAGGCTGGCCTGGGTTTAAATCAGGATATTAACACATTTAGCATTCCGATATTGGACCCCATTAACAACTTAATTTACACAGCATCTGTAGAGAAGCCAGTGACACAAATCACCAAAGAAACAACTGACACGTTGTCACAAATGGTTTTCGTCAGAAGAGAGCAGCCTGCTAAATTTAAACACCTCACTAACATACAATAACACAACGGTGACTGATCGAAGGTGATTTTAGTACCAAGACTCCTTTGCTCCAACTTCAGAGCTACACATCTCAGCCCACAACACACCGCTGGATCGAGCGCGCGCACACACACACACACACACACACACACACACACACACACACACACGGGTTGTGCTGCTGGGTTGGTTCTTGCTTGGAGTGACTGGAAATAGATTTTAACAAAAAGCCCCACACTGCTCTCAGAGATGGGTGGATGGTTAACTTCAAAAGGTTAAAGAGCAACCTTGATCTTTCTAGCAACTAGAATTTGGTTTCCCTCTCTAGCAAGAGGTCTGTGAAATCCTAAACTTCTTGAAACCGATCCCATATTTTGAATGATGCAGAAAACGCTAATCTGGGCTCCAACTACAACGTACAGTGGTGAAAGCAACAATTAGGCATAACAGAGCCCCAGAACCCACTTGAAGGATTTCTGCTGCGATGAAAACATTCAAAGGTGTATTGATCATGGAGGAGGAAGGCATTCAAGAGAACAATTATTTGGCTTGTAACAGCCTGGAGGAGCTGAATACTTGAGGCAGGAATGCTGCTGAGAGGCTAAGAAATGCAAACTAGTTATGGGGTAGCTGTTTGCTGCTGAGTTTAAGATAATCAATTCTGGAGCAAAAGAGAGGGGGGGAAAGTTGAGCTGTTTTATCCTTCCAAGTATTGTAAGTGGGCACCAAGATCACCTAACTTCAGCAACAGCACCACCAGCCCTAGCCCAGGATTTCAAGCACAACGGTTTGAGAAAACCATCTTTTTCACAGATGAGCAAGCCATCCTTTCAAAAGAAACCCGTGCACATCCATGCCCAGGCACATGCGCGCGTGCACGCACACACACACACACACACACACACACACACACACACACACTTATATTTGACTAAAGGAAATTGCAGTGCCTATGCATTAAAAGGGGGAAAAAACTTCATTTACAAAAGCAGAGACCAGAATGCACAATTAGTCATTTCCAATAGCCACATCTAAAGAGACTTCCTTTTTTTTTTCTACACCGCTGATCTCAGGGGTTTTTTTGTTGTTGTTGTTTTTTTTTTTTTTTTTTTTTTTTTTTTTTTTTAGTGTTAAGTACTGGTGTGTTGGGGGGGCATAACTATTGCATCAAAAGAGGTGATGAGAAAAGATTTGTATCTATCTGGATGCCCAACAGATCTTAGTCAACTTAGGTTTAAGAACTGTTAGGTCATTTGGGGGAAAAACAGGCAAATATTTGTTAAAAAGAAAAGGCAGCTGCATCTGGAGAGATGCTTTGAACTTCTGCCATTAACACATTAAGTCTTAGAAAATACATAGCTTCTCTCCTTCCATCTCTGCTAGCTTCCTGCAACCTGATCATTTAAATCAAAAACAAAGGAAGGACAAGTCCTGGTTTCAAACTGCCATGCCTTTTCTTTTTTTAAAGGTCTATTGGGGAGACTGGGGGCCGCTAAAAGAAAAGGGTGAGATTAGCTGAAAGCCACCCCACAGCCCCATAGGAAAATCCACCATCAACTAGTTGTATACATCACTGTAGCCGCGGCCACCACCACCACCACCACCTTTGGCACTCACATTTACCCAAGTCACTTGCCTGTGGATTTCACAAACTGATACAGTCCAGGCAATTCAAAGAAGGAAGAAGAACAGCACCTACAAACACAACGAAGACCATCCCCCACCCTGACCCCCAAAAGAATAAAAGCTTTCCCCCCAATGCCAAATCAAGAAAAGTCTGCGCTTACTTCTGAACCTGCATGCACTGAAAGAAAAAAAAAAAAGAGAGCAATTAAAAGTTACAGATGAACTGCTACACCTCCAGGATGCTTTAAGCCTTCTGGTTATTAATTCTGAGGACTCAGAAGGGCTCAGGGCTGGTCCGTAATTCCCAGGAATCTCATCCCTTCCACACTTCCAAAGAGAGAGAGAGAGAGAGAGAGAGAGAGAGAGAGAGAGAGAAGAAAAAGCATCCAGGTTTGACAGAAAAAAAATGCCTAGATACACAATGCCCAGATATTTCTTTTCCCTAAGTGCCCTTTCTATTTGACTTTTAACCAACAATCTCTAACCCATCTAGAATATATAACCAGCATGCACAAGACCCTGGTTCTCAGAGGAGGCTCATCACACGGCGATTCAAGAATCATGCATCATTCGACAGGACTTTTCTTGGCTTTTTTACTTTCATTCAAAATCCCAAAATGGTCCAGGCTGTAAGAAATGTTTAATCCCCAAGGCAGAACATCTTCCTCTTCTAGAACACAAAACAGTGAACATCCAAATTTAAAAAAAAAAAAAAAAAAACATGCTTCCCTAAAATCTGCAATTAATTTTTTTCTAAATTGGCAGGGGGAGGGAATGGTTAGCAGAGCAGCTTTGTATAAGCACTCACCTAAAACAGGCCGTCATCGGTGGCTAAGCTATTTATGCAGGATTCTTAAAATGGCGTCTGGCAACACTGCCTCATTCCTGGATTGAAGCTAAAATGGTAGCAGTTTGTTCAATAGCTGAGCCTGTGTCTCAGCAGCCCTGCTAGTTTCAAAGCCACCTTCCTAAATATCAGAACCAGGAGAAGCTCGACCAAAGGACACCAACAACCCAACGTTTAGAAGCTTAAAAAAAAAAAAAAAAAAAAAGAACCTGCAATGACAGGGAGAGAGAGTTTGTGAAGTCGCAGGTTCCTGAGAAAAGCCTTCCCTTTCAGATTCTGAGCTTCCACAGGAGGCTCTGGGATGGGGCCTTCTGGCCCTGGAACGAGGTGGGTGGAAGGTTAGGAATCACACTGGCAGACAGACAGGTGTCCGTGCAAACAGGAAATGTTCCCAGGGAGCAGGCTGGGGGTGGGGGCGGGGTGGGGGTGGGAAGAAGCCCACTCCCCCTTCTCGGTGCAGGGCGGCCAGCTCTGCATCCACCCTGCAAGTGAGGTAAAATGAAAGTGCTTCTGGAACAGCAGGCATCTGGAGAGCTAAGCTGGAGGGCTGCGCCCCAGGCTGAGGCCAAGGTAGAATTAAAAGGCTGTTTATAAGCCTGAAAACGGCCACCATCCACCCAGCCCTCTGCAGAGCCACCCCTAAGACGTGAACATCAAGGAGAGACAACCACAAGTCGCACGTTCCCCTCTCCAAGGATCAGGATACTCACAAATTAGGTTTCTGTCCACCCCCAACAGGGCCCTGAGAATGAACAATAGGTTTTGCAAAACCCGTTTTCAGAGGCCAAACTAACAGCCTCGTGGTGGATAATGTCATTGACTGTTAAGGTCTGAGAATTGGCCTCAGGATTCCTCCAGAGCTGGGAACTGAGGAGTTTCAAGGTGACTGCTTTTTTGCTCCATGGGAGAAAGAGGGCACAGAGCCCAGGGCCAAGCCAGGGCGAGGACGGGCCCTGGCTCAGTGCCGGCCGGTAGGTAGGTGACCGCGATGGGGAGGGCCAGCCTGGCAGGCTCAGGCTGCAGAGCTGGAGTGGCCACCGCCTGCTTGTTTGTCTGTAAGGAGAGCAGGGGGGGAAGGGCAGCCCCAGTGCCGCAACCTGAGGCCAAGGGTGAATCCTTACTTGTTTGTGCATTTTAAGAACAACTTGGGGCCTCCAAACAGGCCGGCTTTCAGGTCTCTGCTGCAGGGTGGGGAAGGCCCCCTTGAATGTATCTTTCTTTTCAGGGTCAACCAGAGGCAAAACAAGATCCAGGGCTGACAAATGTTTGGCTGCCTCTGCCAGAGGAGAGAAGGGGAGAGAAGGCCCAAGAAACAAAGAAGGTCACCCATTGGAAGTGGCTGGTCGTTCCAAAACCCACCCCTGCCTGCAGGATTTGCTAGGTTACTGTCACCCAGCTTTCTAAAGAGTGACTCGGTCTTCTACTTCTGAGATCCCTACTGGCTCTCCCCAGGGAAAGAAAAGGGGGATGTTTTGTTTAAAAGAAAAGGGGTTACAAGAAAGAAAGGAAAATAACTATTGTTTTCATCCCTAATTTATAACCAAGAGGCCCTCATTGTTTCTTTCTTTCTGACTCAAATCTTTGAGCTGTTAATTATAAAAGTAGCTGGACTTGGCTCCAACGGCCTCACTATGTTCATGCTCAGCAATTAGAAAAACTCTGAAGAAAGTTTACTGAGTGATTATATATAATTAATTCCTAGTTACAGACTGAACACTGACCATTTTCTGGAGCTAATAAAAGCCACTGCTTCCCCCTCCCCCTCCCCCACGTGAATACCACTTAATTTCCCAAAGCAGAAAGTGCATCCATCCTGGAGGGTCTTGGAGGGGGAAAAAAAAAAAAAGGAATCAAAAGCTCCAGTGTGTCTGTGTTTGTTCCTTGCAGCTGTCATCCTCTTTGGGGACCGAGGAGGCAGAAGGAAAAAGGAAAACAGCCCATCATTCTGTTCCTCCCTCTGCAATTTACCAATGTGGCAGAAGAACATTCTACCTTGATGAGAGAAGCAGGGGGGAGGAAGGGGGAGGCCCGAGGAGTGGAATGTAGGACTCTTCAGCCTGGGGAGCTGCTTTTCCTGAAAGGAACAAAGATGGTAGTAGAAATTTCCAGAACACCCCTTCTCAGTCCGGCCACTGCAACTGTCAATCTTTAACCTTTCCTCCCAGTCTATTGGTTCAAGAGCCAGAGAGAGGAAGCCCATTGGGCTGCTCCGTGGGCCCACACTGCTGTCTCTACCTCGTCCTGCTGCAATGCAGACATTCCTTCCCTTTAGGAACTGGGAAATAAAGGCTACTTTGAAAAGCAATTAACTTTTTACTGACCCGTGCTTGGTGATGGCCACAGTACCAGAGGAAAAGTGACCAGCTTGATCCAGGGCTGGGAAGGTGCTGGAGCAGCACACTTGAAAACAGGTCTTAGCTTTCCAAACCTGTGGGAGCCATTTTAATGCAAGCTTTTAGAGGACAAATGCTCTGCCCTTAAGTCTCCTTGCAGCCCAACAAACAAAATATTATGCAAACACTGAAGGCACCAAACCAGGCGTCTTGTGATTAGATATTGCTTCTAGGGAGACCACGAGAAGCTCAATATGAAATTTCCATTTAGAGCAAGGAGATAAGAACAAAGAAAATAGCTAAGTGTCTGAACTTCAGTTGGGGGGGGGGGGCTGTTCCATATAAAATATCACCACCCTCTGCGCTTTGACTCTAACATACTGGTCCACCTTAGACTTCAACTTAGAATCTGGTGCATTTCTCCTTATTCAATGCACCTTCATCCAACTGGTGTCAAAAGTTGGGAGGCTGGACACTACTTTAAAAAGAAAAAAAAGATTAACTGACTTCATCAAGTTGGCATAACACAGATACTGAATATATTTCTAGCACTTAAAATCCTGCTGAATTGGTCTCCTAGCTGGAAATGTATGGAATGAATTTCCAAGGGAATTCTAAAGGTAACGCTAAGCAAAAGTTGACTTTTTTTTTTTTTTCACTTTTAAATCCTAGCTACAGCATCCAGAGATCAGGGGAAAAGTAGAAAAAGACAAATAAAGCCAAGTCAGGCCAGCATGCTTACAGATGTGTGGGTCAGGCATGGAAAAAGGCCAACTCTGTTGGTCAGTTGAGTCCTGAATGAAATCAAGTTTGGTGGTGGATGGGATTTTGCAATAAGTAACCCTAAAACTAAGTACTGACACCCCCACCCCCACACGCACACCACCAGTTAGCTCCCCGCCCCCCATGTTTGTAGGGCTCTGTGACTCTAAGAACAAGCAGTTGCATTAACTAACAACAAGCAGACCTCCTACCCAGAGTCCTAAGATCCAAACAAACCCAGTTAAAGGTGTAGAAAGAAGCAAGAGAGGATGCCCTGAACATTTCTCCCCTGGCTGAGGGTAAACAGGAAGTGAAATCTTCCCTCCTAGCTGCAGGTTATCAGGAAAAACAGTGGATTCAAACAGTCACCTAAACTCCAAACTCTCTTTATAAAAGCTCTTATTTTGTTCCTGCTAATGAAGCCCCCAGCTGCTATAGCCAAGACCCCCTCTTCCAAACAGACCCCAAATGTTCACAAAAACTCTGGCTACATGGTCACAGAGGAAATGGATTGCTTTACTTACCCAACAAATGTTCAAGTAACCGTCTCATTTTTCCACAGTTAGGAAGAGAGAACAGCCTGGCAGATTTGGGACTTGATCAAAAACGAAATTGTTTTTAAACAGTTACATGGTATTATTAAAAACACACACCAGCACCACAACAATACAACCCAACAACTGGATAGGGAATGCTGTCAGGAGCCACAAACATGATTTTATTTCCTCTGCACTCTATCATACAGGAGCACAGAGGATGATACAATGTTTAAAACAAGGGAAAAATTGAAAACAAAGATAAAAGATACATTAGTTCATTGAAAATCATGCAAGAGTAGAAAGCTCAGGGCTTCAGGGTCCTCCCAGATTTTCTTTCTTTCTTTTTTTTTTTTTTTAAGCAGGATGTTGTCCAAGATTCTCCCACCCCCCACCCCGCCCCCCAAACCCTATCCCTACTCCAAAAACTTCCTCCAGAGCCTAGCAAACACTTTCAGAAACATTTGCTGGCTGTAGGCTGGTTTGCAGAACACTCTGTTATCAAGCTAAGTCAGGAGCAAAGGCTGAACAATGTAGTTTCAAGGGAGAAGCTCTGGAGAGGAAGAGAAAGAGGAGGCACGCACCCGCCACCCACCTAGGCCCAGAGCTACCCTGGCTCCTGGCTGCTCTGCTGAGGGCTGGGCTCTCTTTCCAGCGCACGGCCTCTCTTGTCAGAACTTAGTCCAGCCTTCCCAGAACCTCTCTGGGAAGGCAAACTTGCCTGCTCTGCTGTCTGCCATGAGCGCTCCTTGGAGAGAAGCCTGCGTGTTCACCTTCCATTTTCTTCCCCCAGCAGGCATGTGACCCAAGAGAAGACAATAGTGCAGGGGAAACTGCTCAGGAGAGAAGGAGAGGGGAAGGGAGGGAAAGGAGGGGGAAAAAAAAAGGGAAAGAAAGCTCCTCTCTTGGCATACCAGGGTCTAGCTTCAAACTATTCCAGAAACACCATGCCCTGGTGGAGGCAAAGGTGTGCCAGGCCCTGGCCAGGTTGCAAAACCAAGCTATGGCTAATGGCTACTCAGCCATGTGACCCAAGAAAGCAAAAAAAAAAAAAAAAAAAAAAAAAAAGGAGGAAAAAAAATCTCTCTAAACAGTTCCAAGTTAACCTAAGTGCTCTGGGGTGAGTGTGGCACAGCCAGCCACAGAGAAGTCACACTGCTCGCCCACAACTCGGATGTCTCAGAGGGAGGGGGAAAAAGATGGTTAAAAAGCCGAGCTTACCTCTGTGGATGCATTGTTAACACTGTGTAATGTCAATACTTATAAAACATGGAGGACAGGCTCCTAGTTCTCACAGAAAAAGGGTTTGGCACTTCGGCTGATGATCTGGCCGCCTAATAAAAGCTCACCCCCGATTGGCTGCGCCGGCCAATCGGAGTGTAAAGCGGCCCCGGATTGGCTGAAACACTTCCTGAGCGATTATCTTTGTGAGGCTCGGGTGAGCCAGAGCCATCCTGTGCATAGAAAAAGACAGGCTCAGCTAGGCCTTCTGCGGCAAGGAAAACTTGAGAAAGCGGCCCCCGCACGCACTTCTCCCACACCCTGGCTGGGTCCCCCGGCACTGGCGAACCAGTGCGGCCAGCCTGACCTGCTCCTGCAGAGCCCGAGGCCCGAGGCCACGGGGAAGGCCGTCTGGGGTGGGCTGGAAGGGCTCACCCTCACCTGGCCCCACGGCCCTGGCCTGCTCCTCAGGAGAAAGGCCGGCCCTGCTCCTCGGCGAGCCGGCAGAGTGGTTCTCCAGGGGGAATGCTGAGCAGAGCGAGGAGCCCGGGAAACGCCCAGAGGGACAGGAGAAGGGCTGCAGGGAGGCCTCAGAGCAGCTCTGGTGCCAGCCCCAGGAACCAGCCCCAGGCCGCGGGGCTTCTCCCAAGACAGCACCGGCCACTGCGGGGAGGAGGGGAGCAGGGGCGCGTGGTCAGGTCTGCACAGTCATTGTCAAAAGGCCTCCTGGAAAAGCAGGCCCGGGAGCCACTGCCGGCCAGGCCACAGTCTAACCTCTGGCCCCCCTCGGTCAGTCCTCAAAGGAAGAGCAAAATGGTTCCTGCCTCCCTGCCAAGCTGCCAAGGGGGGGGCCCTCTCCTGCTTACCCTAAGAAAAGCCAAATCCGTTCCTAGCAGGCCACAGGCCTCCACCTACTAACTTCCCTTCCCCTCCAGCCCCCTCCCCCACCCCTGAGGCCTGCTAAACCTGTCAGTTAAACAAAAATCTGACTTCCGTATTAGTCTGCTATGGCTGCAGCTTCCTGCCTGTTAACCCTCTCTCGGACTCTGGGTCTGGCTGGGAAAAAACGAGGCCCTGAGATCGCAGAAAAGGCCTGTGGAAAAGTACCAGCTGCAGCTCGCCGGGCAGATGCAGAAAGAGAGAGAGAGAGAGCCGCTGTCTCTCGCCTCTGCTTCCCGAGGAGGCGTGTACCTTCTGAATCCAGGGCACAGGCAGTCTGCCTCTCAGTCTGAGAAGCCATTTAAATCCAGAGGGAGAAAGAAAGATGTCAAACCCGGCCGGGAAACAGGCACCCTTATTACAGTGGGGCCCGCACACCCAGGTTAGCCCTTCCCGCCACTCCTCCCTGAAGTGTGTTCTAGGGAACTGGGCCCTCCTCAGTGGCACACAAATCCCAAGAGCTTCATAAAGATTCTTGCTTCAATTTATGTCCACGGAGACCGGCTTCTTTGGGCTCCGAAGGAGGATGCAACAGCTACACAGACCTACACAGACCTACACTTGGTGGCCCCTCCCGCGCCCCATCTACGGCACTGCTCCCCAGTAAAACATTAACTAGTTTTTCCGAGCTGCTTATAATTCCACCCATCTCCATAGTGTTAGGAGGCCAGAGCCTGTTTCTTCCTAAAGCTGCCTTTGTGGAGAAGGCAAAGGAAAGGCAAATCCAAGTGGATCTTAAAAATGTTCAAGGAGGCTTTCTTTTTCTGCATTTATTTTGTTTTTAAACAATCAGGTGCTTAAAAATACTTGTTTTTTTAAAAATGCAAGCCGGAACAACAAAAGGTAAATAAGTGCCTTTCTTTACTAGCTACCCTGAAGACTCCACTCCTTCGGAAAAGAGGACTTGTGGACTTTCTGGTCCCACACCATCCCACAAAGAAAACCAAGAGCAGATTGCTTGCTCTCCCTGCCCCCGCCCCCAGCGGTGCCTAGAGCGGGTGTGTAAATTCTTCCTGGCTGGGAATCTTAGAATCAGGATCTGGCCGGGGATCCAAACACACTGTACTGTAGGACAAGGCCCAGGCTTTTGAAAAGGGACAGGTTTTCGTTGTTTTAGGTTGCTGAGGCTGAGATGTAGCCACTTGGGCTGACAAAGATCCAGCACCCAGTGCAACAGGCAGAGGCCTTGCCAGAAGGGAGAAGCCGGCTCTTCCTGGGGAGGGGAACTTCCAGGGACAAATGGCAGAGGCCTGAGCCGTGGAGCTGTGCTCTCCTGGCTGTGCGGGCGGCAGCCCTCCACCATCCCACTGGGAACACGGTTTCTGCGGGTGCTGCTTTTGGGGGAACCAACAGGATGGCGGGGCTGGTGGCGGATCTGATGTGCAGCTAACTTCCAAGACCCGATGAGGAAATGAAAGCGGCCGCGGGTGCGCGTGGAGGATTTTAACCCTGGATTAAAGCTTGTTGCATAAGCAGCTGCCGCATCCTCCCCCCGCCCTCCGCCCTCTCCCCATCACTTGATCACTTGAAATGTTTTCTGGGGCAAAGAGCAGGAAGCTGCTGGCTTATTCTGGCAGCTCAGCCCCATTGGAGGAATGCTGCTGGCATTCGGGTAGGTCTGAGGTTATCTGGAAAACGACAGCTCGGCTGGGGACCGAGACAAAGCTATGGTGGCAGATGGAATCCTGGGAGGGATGCGGGTTGAAGAGGAAGCCAGGCCCGGCCTGCTAAGGGTCATTCCTGGACTTGGTGAAATGTGGCTAAGACACAGGAAATAAAGAAAGCCAAATGTTGCAGGCCTCAACCTGGAGACCCCTTTCTATCCCTTCTTAAAGCCCGAGTGCGGTGACTATTAAATGAGTGTTGCACAGACTGATTCCATGAAGGAAGGAGCCTTGTTAGGAACCTGGAAGTGGGCCCAGAGAGGTAAATGAGCTACCCTGCGTCACACAGCTAGCAACTGCTGTCACTCAGACTTCCAACCCAACTATGACCTCATATCCCTACCTTGCCCTGCCTCTAGACTCAAAAGCAGAGCTAAACCAAGCTCAGCAGGAACAAAAGGTTCGATTCTCCCAACATCAAATGCAACACCTGAGCTTTCTTTCAGGAGGTTCACCCCTGGAGATGCCCCTTGTGCTTTACCCCAAAGGAACTGGGTGAAGCTCTACATTAGACTCATCCACCCCCCTCAGTACTGACTGGGGCCAAGAAAGCGCCCCTCCCCCAGGAACCTCCAGCAAGGAGATTCCCCTTGACCATCTCCAAAATGCGCCTTTTACATTTCTCCAAATCCATGGTTCTCAGCCAGGGGCGATTTTGCCCACCACCTGGGGGAGCAGGGTGGGGGTCTTTGGCAATGTCTGGAGAGTTTTAGACTATCACCACTGCGATGGGGGCAGAGCCAGCATGTAGTGGGAGGCCAGGGATACTGCAGAATACCTAGCGTCCACGGGAGAGCCCCCACACAACTAGGAATGATCGGATCCAAAAGGCCCATTGTGCTGGGGCTGGGAATCCTCGGCTTAAATGAAAGGGAAACCATTTGCCTCTGGATAGAAAAGCCAGCACAGGCCTAAACAAGTAGGTTCCTTGGTGATATTAATAAGCAATGAGCTAATAAAAATAGATTAAAACGTGTCTCTCTTAATATTCCCAGGGGACAGGGAGAAGGGGGTGGGGGGGACAGTGTCCCAGCAGTGAGGCCGGCCCCAGCTCTTGCCCAGGCACCTCGCTGGCCAAGGCCTGGCCTTGCCGAACGGCTCTCCCCCCCCCCCCCCGCATGCTGGCAGGCAGCCAGGCGGGCAGCAGGAGCGGCAGCCCAGGCAGGCTGCATCCCCAGAGATAGCCAGTGTGGCTGCCTCTGAAGAGAAGCCACTCGGAGTTATCTGCCCCCAACTTGCGGCAGGCTTGTCCACTATGCGAAAGGGACAGGGCCGAGGCAGGGAGTATTTGAAATATCTTGTTTTGTTTTGTTCCTTTGGGGCCAAAGAGAATCCAGGCCAACATCGGGCATGAGGACAGAAAGGCTCACCTCCAGAGCAGGTAGCCGCAGCCAGGCCCTGTCCCTCCCTGGGAGAAGCTATCTACCCTGGGGGGGGGGAGGTTTTGTTTGTTTGTTGGGTTTTTTGTTTGTTTGCTTGCTTTTACTTCTTTCTAGGAGGAATTGGCAGGATTAGCGGCAGGGAGGGCCTGGTTGGTACAAAGGGCAGACGGTGGAGGGACTGGCTATGCCCCATCAGGCAGATGGCCCCGCACCAGAAGGCAAGGTGTGAGGTGCAGGGACAAAATAAAGCCTCCAGCAGGCAGGCGAGGAGTGGCCACTGTCTCCTAACAGCCACAGCGGATTGTCTCTCTCTGGGGGGGGGGGTGGATTTTGCCTCCCAAGGGACATTTGGCAATATCTGGAGACACTTTGGGGTGTCACATGGAAGGGATGGAGAGCAGGTGCACCTAGGATGTAGTCCATGGCTCCTGCCAAACATCCTAGGAGGTGGTTGGGGGTAGCAGGAGGCCGTGGGTTCAAGCCCCAGTGCAGGAAGGAAGGAGGAAAGTTAGAGAAGGAGGGAATCCTGCAGCAGGCTACACTGCCCCACCCAGAGCACCTGCCAGTCCCCAGCACAGGCACCACCGAGGCTGGGAGACTGCACTGTCAGGGGGCTTCAAGGAAGAGCATGGTCCGAACTCTTCAGTGGGAGCCAAACACTGGTGGCCGCTGTGGATTAGAGCTCTGTCCCTGCCATCTGCCCTGGATGGCCCCAAACAGCCTCTGCCTGAGCCCCCGGCTCTGCCCTTGCCAGTGCTGTCACAGGCAACCCCTGCACACATAAATCAGATCTGTCCCTCCTGAGTTCAGAGTCACCTTCCCAGTGGCAGCCCAAGTCCTGAAACTGGCCTGCCTCGGCCTCACCTGCCAAGGCCCCTCCCATCTCTGATGTCCACCTGCCCCACCTTCCCTGGGCTCGCTCCGCTCCAACCACTTCCAAGGTGAAGGTCCTTGGGTTCTTCCTCCCTCCCTCTCTGGGGCTTCTGCACTTCCTCCAGGACCCATCCTCACTTCCCCAGACCCCCTCTCAGCAGGCTTCCTCTCCTAAGCCTTCCCTTGGCCTTAGCCACCTCTTCCTTCCTGCTTCAGAGAGGATTCCCCGGCCCCGGCCCCGAGCATCATCTCCCCATGTTCTGCAGAGGCTTTTCCGTCTGAGCTGAGCCCAGCAGCCAGCCCCCTGGGCCCCGTCTCTATTGCTCCCTGAATCTTCTTCCTCTCTTCCCCACATCAAGAGGCAGAGCTACACGGCGGAGGGTGTGCGGCGGGGTGTGCGGTCTGGCTCTGGATCCCAGGTGCCCCAGCTGCCAGCTGCGAGACTTTGCTGGAGGTGTAGGGTTCTCTGCCTTGATGTCCTCATCTGCACAGTGGGAGCAACAGTGACACCCACTGTCTCCTTCCTCCTTTCACCTTGACCTTTCCGAAGGGGAAAATGATAAGCAGGGAGAGCTGGCATGTTACGAGGCTGGCGCTGCTCCAGGCACTGTTTCCAACTGGGACATGACCAACCCTTGGAGCCTCACATCTCTATGAGCTGGGCACCAGAATAATCATCAACCCCATTTCCTGAATGAGGAAACTGAGGTAGGAGCTACTGACACACTACTTCCACAGCACGACTAAGAGGCCGCTTGAACAGATGCCGTCCATCCTGCCACCCAACAGGACACTACGCAGCCAGCCGTGGAACAAGAATCTGCTACGCAGGCGCAGTGGTCCATGCCTGTGATCCTGGCTGCTAGAGATGAGCGGGAGGACTGCAAGATCAAGGCCAGCCTCCCACATGCCAGGCTAGTGCTCTATCACTGAACTCTTTCGCAGCCTTTTTAAAACTTTTATTTTGAGACAGTCTTACTGAATTGCCCAGGCTACCTTGACACGAGACCCTCCTGTCTCAGCTTCCTGAGTAACTGGGGTTGTAGGTGTGAGTCACCACTCCCGGCTGGTTTTTTTTTTTTTTAAAGACAACTATGCATGTGTGCGCGTGTGTGTGCATGTGTGTGCGCGTGTGTGTGCATGTGTGTGTGCGTGTGTGTGTTTGTGTGCGTGTGTGTAATGTATTCGCTGATGATGCATTGTCTCTTCTCAGAAGCACACTTAAAACTGCTAACACAAAGCCATCCTCAGCAACTCAGCGATACCCTGTCTCTAAATCAAAAAAAAAAACAAAAAAAAAACCAGGGGTAGGGGGATGGCACTGGGGTTGTGGCTCAGTGGTGAAGCACCCCTGGGGTCAGTCCCTGGTACCAAATACAAACAAACAAAAAAACCTGCTAACAATGGTTGCATCCAGGAGTCGGGGTGACAGGTGAGGGATGGGGCACTTTTCACCACCACACCCTTTTCTTTCTTTTTTTTTTTTTTTTTAACATTACTTTTTAGTTGTAGGTGGATCTATACCTTTATTTTACTGGTGCTGAGGATGGAGCCCAGGGCCTCCTGCGTGCCAGGTCAGCGCTGCCTCTGAGCCCCAGCCCCAGGCCCAGCCATCACATCTTTTTCCACCTTTTGCATTTCAACTGCATAAATGTGTTACTCTGTTCACTATAAATTAGTAAATTCAACATTGGGTAAATTGTAAATTGACCAAAACAAAGATCAGCGTGTGGTTCAGTTTTATCTGCACTTTTCTTTCTTTTTTTTTTTCTTTTTGTTTGGTGCTGGGGGTGCTGATCCTCCCCCCAGGGCCTCACAGGCACTCAACCACCAAGTCACAGCTCCCCTTCATTGTTTTTGAGCTATTACTGTGAGTTGTAGAAGTGATTCTTGTCCTTAGACATGCAAATTTAGTTCCTTGGAATGCAACTAATTATTGCCAGTTTTTGCATCTCCTTGTAAATTTATCCACATCCTTATATGTGCAATACTTTAAATCCATCTTTAGATCAGATGTAACATCTTACTAGTTCCCTCATTCATAAACACAAAACACATAAACAGTGCTTTTATTTCTTCTTCTTTTTTTTTTTTTTTTTTGGTGGTACTAGGGATTAAGCCCAGGGACACTTTACCACTGGGCTATCCCCAGCCCTTCTTTTTTATTGGGGTAAGGGTACTGGGGATTGAACTCCAGGGGCACTCGACCACTGAACCACCTCCCCAGCCCTATTTTGTATTTTATTTAGAGACAGGGTCTCACTGAGTTGCTTAGTGCCTCACAGTTGCTGAGGCTGGCTTTGAACTCACAATCCTCCTGCCTCAGCCTCCAGAGCCACTGGGATCACAGGTGAGTGCCACTGCGCCCTGCTAACGCTGACTTCTTGTCTGTAGCTTCTGTTTTGAAGGAGCCCACAGCTGATCAGAGGAAGCAACCGGTACATGAATAACATAAACGTCACATTGAACCAGGCGTGGTGGTGCACACCTGTAATCCCAGCAACTAAGGATGCCAAGGCAGGAGGATCATGAGTTCAAAGCCAACCTCAGCAATTTAGCGAGGCCCTAAGTGACTTAGAAAGACCATGTCTCAAAATAGAACATTAAAAAGACTGGGTACAGGGATCACCATTAAAGTTCCCCGGGTTCAATTAAAAAATAAACAAATAAAAGAAAAACTCAAATCCTTTGCTGTAAACAGGCAGAGGGACGAGACATGGGAGCAGGTGGGCAGGATGGACCTCAGGCAGGTGGGGGAAGTTCAAGTGAGGCTTTGACACTGGCGCTGAAGGCAGGAGCAGCCCCCAAAGGCCCTGAGGCCTGAGCTTGATGTCAGAGGAACAAAAAGGCCCAAGTGGCATCAGGGAGAGGTGCAGAGGGCCTGAGCATGGAGACGTGATCAGACACAAGATCACCGTTTCCTCCACCATCCCCCATTCCTCAGACTCAAAAACTTCCAGAATGTTCTCCTTCCCATCGACCCTCACTCTCCTCCATGTCGGGTCCATCCAGATGAAATCCCCATAAAAAGATAATTAAGACATGTCCACACGGGAGCGAGCTGCACGCAGGGTTGACCGTGGCTCTTCACCCTCCGGCTGCACGGATCCAGGTAACTTCCATAACTACCTGGTACCGCTCTGCATCAGCAAGGTCGGAAGCGCGCCTCCTGGTTAGCTCACAGGGCTGCACGGACGAGAGGGTGACCGTGGCTACAGTCACTTTCACTGCTGTCTAATAAAAAGGGGGGCTGGGGGTGTGGCTCAGTGGGTAGAGTGCTTGTCTTGCATGCCCAAGGTTCAATCCTCAGCACCACAAAATAAATAAATAGATAGATAGATAGATAATAGATAAATAAACCCTCCGGCAATTCTCCACCAATTAAATGACACCAGGACTCTCCCCTGGAAGCTGACTTTCCTGCCCCTCCCCCTCTGCTCTCCCCCTTTCCCAGGGATGACACACAGCACAGGGTTCCCTCAGGACTCCACCAGAGGAAATAGCTCCTCTCTCCAGTCCCAGGTCTAGACAGCCTTTCCTGATTTCTCATCTACAGGGCCACGTAGTTCCTGTCCCTCACCCCCAGGCACGTAGCCCTGCCAGTGTGACCAAGCTTGAGTAGCTGCTGGGACAGGAGCAGGCCTGGCTCCTCTGCTGGGTCAGCAGGATCCCCTCCCACGGCTGCTTCAAGCCTCCTCCACCCCCTGGTGCTCCCAGCCCTGGAGCACAGGATCAGCAGGGCCAGGGTCTCTGCCTTGGAGTGGGCTGAACTTGCCCTTCACCATCTCCACCACTCCCCCTGGCTGCACCGGGGCCAGAGTCCTGCTCCCCCAGGGACTGAGCCACCCCCACCACCCGCTGGGGGCGGTGGGACGCTGCTCCAGTTCCCTGATAGATCCCACACCCACGGGACCTTCTGGAGTCAAGGCTGGGAGCTCTGTTCTTTCTCACTGGCCTCTTGCCCACACGATGGCCCAGGCACCCTGGTCACAAGCCAATGTCACCTGCTTGCTCGGAGCCTCCTGTGAGCAGCACTATCCACAAGAGCCCAGGGGTGAAAACAACCCAAATGTCCATCAAGTGACCAGTGATTGACAAAATGGGTGAAGTCCCCGGGATGGAACATCTCTCAGCCGTGAGGAACAGGGAGGCGCTGATTCATCTGCCTGGTCAACAACAGGCTGCATGAAAAACCACAGGTTGGGCCGGGCATGGCGGCACACGCCTGTCATCCCAGCAGCTGGGGAGGCTGAGGAAGGAGGACTGCCAGTTCAGGCCAGCCTCAGCAACTTAGTGACATCTCCTTTCAAAAGAAAAAAATCTAAAAGATTACAGCACAGGGGCAGAGCCCTTGCCTGACCTGTGCAAGGCCCTGAGTTCCATCCCCTTTACCACCAAAAAGAAGAAAGTAAAGCAAGTTTTAGCTGAGTGTGGTGGGGTACCCCGTGGTCCCAGCTGCTTTGGGAAGTTGTTTCGTTATGAGGATTTTGCACAATTGGAGGCCCTTCCTTCATTTCTTTCTTTTTTTAAAATATATTTTTCTTTTAGCTGTAGATGGACACAATACCTTTATTTTGTTTTTATGTGGACCCGGGGATTGAACCCAGTGCCTCATGCATGCTGGGCAAGCGCTCCACCACTGAGCCATGACCCCAGCCCCATCATTTCTTTCTTTCTCCCCCTCCGGTACTGGGGTTTGAACCCAGGGGCTCTCTACCACTGAGCTGCAGGGTCCCCCAGGCTGCCCAGGCTGGCCTCAAACTTGCAATCCTCTGCCTCAGTCTCCTGAGTCGCTGTAATTTCAGGCAGACATTTGTATCTTTCTTGGACACCTAAGATTTGTAGATATTTGTATTTCACTCCCCAGACTTCCTTGAGTGGAACCGTGCCTTCCCGCGGCCTGGGGCCCTCCAGCAGCCCCCTCCCTGTGTCCTACGGGAATTCAGCCCTGTGCACGGGGTGCCCGGCTCTTCCCCTTCCACCTTTCCCATCACTAATCACATCCTTTCCTTTCCTGCTCAGAACTGGGCCCTGGGGGCTGGGCTGGAGCTCAGGGGCAGAGCACTTGCCTAACGTGTGTGAGGCCCCGGGTTTGATTCTCAGCACTGCATATAAATAAATGAATAAAATGGAGGTCCATCCACATCTAAAATAATTTAAAAAAATAAAATAACTGGGCCATGGACCCCCTCAGCCAACCCCCCCAGCTGTTTCTGTTTGTGCCCCCCCACCTTGTGCTGGGGGCTGAACCTCGAACCCAGGGCCTCCCACACATGAAGCAAGCTCTCCACCACTGAGCTCTGTCTCCACCACCCAGTCTCCACCACCCACCGCCTGTTTCGGTTGGGTCCTTGAGCTAAAAAAGTTTTCTTACATTTTAAATTGGTCAAAAATAAAAATAATTTGTGGAATGCATGAATTACATGAAATTCAAAGTTTGGTGTCCAAAAATAAAGTTTTATCAGAAGGCAGCCCCATATGCTGATGCGTTGATGGCTGCCTTTGTGGGAGGTCAAGTTCCTACCCAGAGGCCACAGCTGGCCCAGAACATCTAAAATATTTAACTATGGGGCCATTTACAAAAACATTTACAACCCTCTTGTTTGGAGAAAATCCGGCCACTCTACAGAGGGCCCTGAATAGGGCGGCAGACCCGCCTGGGCAGCTCCCTCCCTCCTCTGTTCACCCAGCCTGGCTCCCCACCCAGCCCTCACCCTCCCTGTCTGCAGGCTGGGTTTCCACCTCAGTCCTGGGCGCACGCGGCCCCCAGCTCCTAGAACTCCTCCATTCACAGGAGGACTCGGCTTGGCTCAGGCCCCACCGCAAATACCATCTCTTCCAGAGTCCTGTCCTGACCACCTCTGGACATTAACTCCCTCAGTTTTGGAGGCATCTCTATGTTTCCCTCTTAAGACTTAGCAAACTCCCTGAGCACACTCCTTTACTTACTTCAGATCTGGGTACAAAGGCACAGATTTTGTGTACCCCAATGACCAGAGCTCCCCAGGGTGGCACGGTGCCTGGGGTATGGTAGTTGCTCAATAAAGATTTGTGCAGCCAGGGCCTGTGGGGCACCCCTGTAAAATCCCAGCTACCTTGGAGGCCGAGGCAGGAGGATCACAAGTTCAAGACTAGTCTGAACCCCTTAGCAACACTTATCTCAAAAAAAAAAGGACTGGGGATGTAGCTTAGTGGTAGAGCACCCCTGGGTTCAGTGGGGAAACAAATGCATCTGCCCAGAGAATGAGTGCTTCTTAGCACAAAGTAGTTTCTCTACCACATCTTCAGGAGATCAACCCGGGCACCCTGCACTGTCTACGAGGTTGGACCACAAAGTTCCATTTGTACTTGATTTCTAAAAAGTGAGCTACCTTCCCGCTACCTCTTTACTGCACTCCAGTGTCCCCCGACCTGCCGACTGTCTCCTGCCCTCTTTGGGGCCTTGGCACTTGCCCATCTTCTGCTTCAGATCCAAGACCCAATGCCTCCACCTCCAAGGGACCTTCTGGGATCACATCAGGTCACACAGCAGTTTCTTCCCAGAACTTAGAAACTTCTAGAATTAATGTACTGTCCTTATTTCTCAGGGCAGGAAGTTTCTCATTCATAAACACTGGGGCAACTCTGGAGTAGGTCCCGCACACAAAAGTCTCAAGGCCTGTTGATCTGAGTGAATTAAATCCTTGCGCTTCTGTACAGACTTCTAAAAAACAACTCCCCTACCGCTGGGTACAGTAGCTCCATTCGGAATTGCTGAGAAACTGGAGCTACTTCCACAGGCTTCCGTCTCCTCCTCCTGCAGACACCCCAGGATGCATCTCCCTCCTCCAGCGGACACCACCGTCATCTTGTAAGAGCAGCTATGGTCCATGAGTCTCGCCAGACCCAACGCCATTCTGAACCTCCTTTTATGCATTCACTAAGTCAATCCTCCAGAGCTACAGCAAAGGAACCCAGTGTGGATTCGGACAGCTGACGGCGAGAGGAACCAGCGTAGCAATAATAACAAAAATACACCAACGACCGACAGGAATCCAGATGCAGAAGCATCTGGCCAAAGCTCAAGATCCCGAGCCCCCAGTGGCCCCCACCCACTTGTCCTGCAGCCCCCGATGTCACCCTGGACCTCTCTCCCTGGTCTCTGTCCCGAGCGCCGTGGGACTCACCTTGCGATCTTCCTCCACAGTCCACTGCGGCGGCGCAGCTCCATCCTGCACAGGAGTCCCCTGCCCCAGAGCCACCCTCGTCTGTTATCTGGGCTGGAAGAGGACAGCCTCCCCCACCCGCCCCTGTCCCAGGACTCTGCTCCCCTCCCCCACCCCGGGCAGCACAGGGATCTTTTGAAATTTCGATTTGGACCAGGTCACTTCTCCATCCCCAACCCCCATCTGCACAACCCCTTAAAAGGTTTCCCATTGTTCTTGGCCAAAGTCTCAAATTCTTAACCAAGCCGCAGGGGGCCTGCCCGTTCCCCTCCAGTTTGGCCCTGGGTCTGAGCTCCTACCAGCCTGAGGCTGGGAAGCTGGGCCTCCTGGATTCAAATCCCGACTCTGCGTTCTCCTGCCTCGTGTAGGTAACTTAACCTTCCTGGACCTGTGACCTGGAGATGAGAGTATTGTCGGGATCAAATTAGTTCAAGTAGTAAGAGTGCTCACTCAGCAGAGCCCGGAGCCGGTGGGCCATTGCTGCTGCCATTGTTAGCAGCTCACTCTTGGACTGGGGACAGGGCTCAGCGGGTGGAGTGCTTGCCTCCATGCCCAAGGCCCTGGGTTCAATCCCCAGCACCACAAAACCACCCAAAATGAAATTCATTCCTTCAGAGTAGCCTTCCCAGGCCTGCTTTGAATAGTCAGGTGGTCCTGTTCTACCGTGGTCCTTGGATTAATTCAACACTTGAAGCTTGATAATGAGCACAGATTCTGGTACAAATGCTGAGCAGACAGGAGACCCTGGGTTTAATCTTCAGCAACACAAAAAAACATTGATAGATTCTTATGATCAATTTCTTATTGAGTGACTGGCTCAATTCTGTATCTCCCTGGCACACAGTAGGTCCTCAAAAATAATTTTGGTGAGTGTTAAATGAGGGAGTGATGAATGGATCAACTTCAGGATGTGCAAGTGCCTCATTTTCAAGTCAGAGAAGGAGCAAAGTGAATTTTAATGAGGATGCAGGAAGGCGGGGGTCTGCTGGGGAGAACCCCCTTAATTGCAAAAGCAAGTTGCAAATTTGGGAGCACAGCTGGGCGTCCCTGTGTGGGCAGCAGCGCAGACAAAGGAGGCGCCAAGCTGCACAGGTGGGGCTTACCCTGGCTGGGACATCCGGCTGCCCAGGGCCCTGGGTCTTTCCCCCACATTGCCTTCCCCCAGCGCCCTGCTCACCAGCCTCAGGATCCGCGGTCCCTCGCCTCCATGCCTCCCATCCAAGCTACAGCCTGACATCAGAACCTCTGTGGGGTGGCCAGGTTGAATATATACAAAAACCGAAACCCAGTTCAATCTGAATTTCAGATAAACAAGAACTGATACTGGAAAGTACATCCTGTATTCAACCTGGCGCTCCTGACTGCCTGATCCCATCAGACCCTCCCGGGCAGTGGCTCTTCCTAGCTACCTCTCTGCCTGACCTCCCTGGAAGGCCTCACCCCCTCTAACCTCCGGGTAGACAGAGAACACCACTGGCCACTGAGGGCAGAATAAGGACTCAGAGGAAATGACCTCCCCAGTACAGATTTCATAAAGAACGGCCAAATGGACCTGGGGAGGTAGCTCCGTGGTAGTGTGCTTGCCTAGCATGTAGATGGCTCTGGATCTGATCTTGCAGGAAGAAGAGAGAGAGAGAGAGAGAGAAAGTAGGCCATCCTTCTACTGCAATTTCCATCTCCTTAGGGACTGCTCGCGAATCCTTCTGAACCCATTTTACAGAGGAGGAAAACTGAGGACCTCCTACTCCGTGAAAAGAGATAAAAAACAAAGTCCCCACCTGGGTCTGTATCAAATGTAGAGAACACTGAGCTGTCAGATGCAGGGCCAAGGTGACTTTGGCCTCACAGAGGACTCAAGGAGTCTGGCCCAAAGGGAGGCATCACGGACCACTGCCAAGGACGGTGGAAGGGGTCCGTCAGAATGCCAAAATGGAGTTCCTAGGAGGGGCCCGAATTCCACGACCCACGTCCTCACAGGAAGGGGAACTTTGGACAGCGATGGGCGCGCTCAGAGGGCAGAGGATGTTTGGAGGGAGGACTGAGAGACGCCGCAGCTAGCCAGGCCACCTGGAGCCGGGAGAGGCCGGGAGAGCTGCCCCTGCTGGCTCTGGACGGAGGGAGCAGCCCTGCCCACACCTGGTTCCACACTCCTGGCCTCAGGGACCCTGGGACAGTGTGTCTCTGCTTCAGGCAGAACACTAACAGGCCGTCTGGCTTTCCTCCGCTCTGTCTGTCTGTGCTCAGCGCCCCCAGGGGAAGGCACAGCTCCCCAGGCCCAGGTCTCCCCTTCAGGCATCCCTTCCCAGGGAGAACCCTCCCTCCTGGAGCCAGGAGCCAGGAGCCGGTCTACACAACAACCACACGGGCAGCCTGCTGGTGGCCAGGAGTGCCATGGAGGAAAGGAGAGCAGGAAGGGACACCGGGCATTTGGGGGCAGCAGTGATAATCAGGGTGGCAGAGGCCTCCAACAAGGAGAGAGCTGAGCAGGGTGCCGTGGGGCCCACTTCTTACCCCAGCAACTTGGGAGGCTGAGGCAGGAGGATCAAGTCCAACCCCATCTAGAAAGACGGTCTCAAAAAATAAAAAGGGCAGGAAATGTAGCTCAATGGTAGAGCACCCCCGGCACAATCCCCAGGACCAGGAAAGGGGTGTCTGGGGATGTAACTCAGTGGTAAAGTGTCACCAAGTTCAGTCCCCAGCACCCTAGTCCCCCCCAGAAAGAAAGGTGACAATTGATGGTAGACAAGGAGCTAGGCGTGGACCTCTGGGGCAGCACTGCATGGCAGGCGGTGGTCTTCAGCAGGGACGATTTTGCCCTCCTTGGGACCATTTGGCAGTGTCTGGAGACATGGGGGGACGGGGTCCTACCCTCCTCCAGTGGCAGAGGCCAGATCACCACAAAGGATGGTGCCACCCAGAGACACTGGGGCTGAGACTAGAGGGGGAGGAGCCCCCGCCCCTCCCCATGTCCTACACGGACAGTGGGAGGTCAGGAGTGTCCTGCGTGGACAGTGGGAGGTCAGGAGTGTCCTGCGGACAGTGGGAGGTCAGGGATGTTTTGTACCCTGGAGGGAAATTGGAGGATGCAGCCAGGAGGTTCTGAGGAAGGGGTGGAATAGGAAGAGGTTCTGGCCACTTTATTTTCTTTCACTGGGAGGCTTAGGGTGGGTTGGACTCAGGGTCCCAGGCCCCTAGGCCAGGCTTTCCCACGGAGCCACACCTCCACGCAGACCAGGAAAAGTGACAGGAAGCCACTGGAGGCTTCTCCACCTGGGAGCACAGGCTGAGGTTCACGGGGCACAGGGTTGAACAGAGACTGCAGAGGGCCAGGGCAGAGGTATGGAGACCAGCGGAGGCTGCTGGAACTTCCAGGCCTGAGATGAGGGTGGCTCAGGCCCGGGTGGAGACTGAGGAGGTGGACAGAAGGGGCAGGGCTCTGGTTGGCTTGGAGAACTCTACCCACAGGGTGTTGGGTGTGGGCAGAGGAGGCAGGGATGGCTCCAAGGGCTTCCGGCCTGAGCTGGCAGCTGGGGGGACAGGGAGGGGGCGGAGGAGCTGTTAGTCATCCCAGTGGGGACGTCAGGGAGGCCGCAGGGGAGGTTTGGGCTGGAGGTCCTGCTGGGCGGCCTCAGCACCTGGACTTTTTATGTTTATTTTTAATGTGGTGGTGGCAGGGTGGGCGTGGGGTGCCGCATCTGGACTAGTTAAGCCAGCATGAGGGAGAGATCACCTAGGACTGGAAGAGAAAGGACCCAAGGACTTGAGGGCCTGTCCCCGGGCTTCCACAGCTGGAAGTTTGGGCTGTGACCTTGGCTTTGACAATGAAGGTGAGATGGCCGAGGACCAGGGCAGAGGGGCCTCTGGAACCTGGGGAAGAAGGTGAAGGAGGAAGGAGTGGCCCACCAGGCCCAGCGCTCCGGAAGGTCAAGTGGGTGGGAGGTGGTCAGGTGGAGACCTCAGGCAGAGGCACCCCAGGGTGAGCTACAGGATTGCCACTTGAAGTCACCCGGAAGGAGCAGAGGAAGAATGTGGGCTGGACCCTCACGGGGCATTTCCTACTCTGTGACCTTGGAGGAGTTCCTGGCTGCTCCAGTGACCAGTGACACCGCAGAACTGTGTCAGGGCAGATGAGCTTGCGGGAAGGAGGTGCTCTCAGCCTGGCAGACCCTGAGGGGTCTCTTCAGGACTAGAGGTGACAGTTGCCCACTGAGCCTTTGTGTAAAAACACTGCCACCGCAAAACACTTCAAGGTCACATAGCTTCTGCTGACACAGTTCAGCAGAGAACAGATGGAGAATTCCCAACCTTCCCGAGTCCCTGCTAGCAGGAGGCCAGGACCTGACCACCCCCTGACCAACACATCATGCATATATCATATTAATTTGAAAACAAATTTTTTTAATATATATATATATATATATATATATATATATATTTCAGCTGTAGGTGGACACAATGCCTTCATTTTATTTTTATGCTCTGCTGAGGATTGAACCCAGTGCCTCACACGTGCTAAGCGCTGAGCCCCAGCCCCAGATCTGAAAAAATTCTTTTAAGTAAGAAGTGCAAGCACACAGCTAGGAATTAAAATAAAGGCAGAGTGTAGCTCAGTGGTAAAGCTCTAGTTTAGCATGTTCCACACTCTGGGTTTGATCCCTGGCAGAACACACACACACACACACACACACAAAAAAAAAATAGTATAGAAATTTTTTATCCAGGGAAAAAGTGAGGTCTTGCCAAGCGCAATGGCCCACACCTGTAATCCCAGTGGCTTGGGAGGCTGAGGCAGGAGGATCACGAGTTCAAAGCCAGCCTCAGCAATAGTGAAGCCCTAAGCATCTCAGTGAGACCCTGTCTCTAAATAAAATACAAAACAGGGCTGGGATGTGGCTCAGTGGTCGAGTGCCCCTGGGTTCAGTCCCTGGTACAAAAAAAAGAGGGGAGCTGGGGATGTGACTCAGTGGTTAAGCACCCCAAGTCCCAACACCAAAAAAGAAAAAATAAATGACATTTCCTTTCCCCCTTCTCAGACTCTCTGATGCCCTCCCGAGAGGCATTTACTGCTCCAGTTAGCAGAAAGACCCGTGGAACCTGGACAGGGACTGCCCCTCCCTGTCTGTTACCACAGGCCTGGTGTGCCACATGTCACATGCCACACCACGTTCCCACCCTGGTTTTTTGCACTCATGGTCTTCCAGAACTGCTCGCCCTCCACACACACAGCCTCTTTTATTCCTTTTAGTCTCTGTGGAGCCCTGGCCGCTGCAGCTGGACTGTAATTTACTGAACCCTCTCTTACTGATGGACGTTTGGGTCGCCTCCAGTCTTCCACTATTATGAACAATGGAAAAATAAATATCCTTGTTCATCTGTCTTGGGCAAAGATGATCTACAGGAAAAATTCCTAGAAGAGGAGTAGCTGGGTCAATGGGTCTCTGTACACTTAAGCTTTGGTGTAAATACGTACAAGGGTGTGTGTGCCCTTCAAGTTGGACTCTGTGGCCACACTGCAAACATGCTTCTTGACTGTGTATCAGAGGAAGGACATGAAGGTCAGTTTTTAGAAGCGTCATTTTGTGGAAGTTGCAGGGGACAGATTTTGATTGACAATCCCTGAAACCCGAGATCTTGGGAGACTTCAGGAAGTCTAGGCCTGGGATTGGGCCTTCTAAGGAATAGGTACTGTCCCTCTGATAGAGCCGGGACTGGGAAGACAGGGGAGGAGCCCGATTTAGCCACTGGTCATGAGACACATTGTGAAAACCATACTGTATGAGGTCAGAGTTCAGCTCCGAGGACATCGGAGATATTACTCAAGAAACCTGAGCCGGGTGCAGCAGCACACGCCTGTAATCCCAGTGGCTCTAGAGGCTGAGGAAGGAGAATCGCAAGTTCAAAGCCAGCCTCAGCCATGGTGAGGCTCTAAGCAACTCAGTGAGACCCTGTCTCTAAATAGGGCCGGGGAGTCGGCTCAGTGGCCGAGTGCCCCTGAGTTCAATCCCCAGTTCAAAAAAAAAAAGAAAGAAACCTGGAGCCTGGCCAGGTGTAGCCCAGCCCTAGGGCACAGGCCCTAGGTTTATCCCCAGCACCAAAAACAAAACGTCTAGAGTCCAGGAGAGGAAGAAAACTCCATCTAGAGGCCTGGGGTGTGGCTCCGTGGTGGAGCGCTTGCCTCCAATGTGTGAGGACCTGGGTTCGATTCTCAGCACCACCTACAGATAAATAAAGATGCATCAACAACTAAAAAAAAGAAAAAACACAAGTCAATCTGGAAATGAAGCCAAATCTCCATAAAGAATAAAATTCTAAGGCCATACGCTAAGTCCTAACAGGGAGCTGATATCACTCACTGTTTTGGGACAGGACATGGGTGACCTTTGTTCCAGCCCCTGCCTGGTGCGTGGTGGGTGGAGGTAGTGTCATCTCATGTAAACGGCAGAGCAGCTCCTGAAGATCCAGCCGTGGGCCTCAGCTCCTCAGGGAAACAGCCTCTCGGAGGTTTTCCTTCTTGCTTATTTAAAAAGCAGTTTTTCGGGCTGGGGCTGGGGCTCAGCAGTAGAGCGCTCTCGCCTGGCGCATGCGAGGCCCTGGGTTCGATCCTCAGCACCAGATACAAAAATAAACACGTGAAATAAAGGTGTTGTGTCCAACTACAACTAAAAAAATAAATATTAAAAGAAAAAAAAAAAAGAACAGAACAGAGAGGGGCTGGGCTACAGCTCAGTTGGTGGAGTGGCTGCCGGCTGCCTCACATGCACAGGGCCCTGGGTTCAATCCCCAGCAGCACCACCACCAAAAAAAAACAGAACTGAAGAGAGAATCAACGGCACACAGACCTCGAACACGTGACCCCCTGGCAGCAGCACAGTGTGCGTGACTCCTCTTTCCTTGGTTCTTGAGGAGGCCTGGGAAGGCTGCTCTGGGTGGTCAGCGGCCTGCCACCAGGAGGCCCTGGGTTCCCTCCCAGCACCACACACAGGGGCCAAGGACAGGGAGGAGGGGGAGGGAGGAAGGGCTTAATGAGTACAGAGTTTTACTGGGAAGATAAGAAAATCCTGGAGAAGGGTGTGAAGTCAACCTGAAGGTCTTCAGGACGCTGGACAGAACACGTGGAAAACAGCTACCGGGGGTCTTCACGTTACTCCTGTTTGACCACAATTTTAAAAAAGGATTTCCTCCAGGCGTGATGGGGCCTTCCTAGGAGAGCAGAGGTCCAGGAGGCTGAGGCAGGAGGACTGCGGGTTCCAGGCCAGCCTCAGCAACTTGAGGAGATCCTGACTCAAATTTAAAAATAAATTTTGACTTTTTACTTTGAGACAGGGCCTTGCCAACTAGCTTAGGGCCCCTAGGTTCAGGCCCTAGAACCACGGACACAAGACACCCTTCCCGACCCGGGGCTGGGCATGACCGTCCTCCCACCTTCTCCCCACTTCACTTCCTTCCCGCCCTCCCCTGGTTGCCCGCTCCTCCCAAGCGCACCTCCTTCTCTTCTCACTTTCACATCCTCCAGGGCCCGGGCCTCAGGGCCTTTGCACTCACCTTTGCCCTCCCTGGACCGGGGCTCCCCCTTGGTCTTCCTGGGGTGCTTCTCCTCACCTCGGTCTCCACACAGGGTCCCATCCCTGATGGCCACCACCAGCCCCAAGCCAGTCCACTCCTGGATCCTGCTTTGCTTTTCTTAAACACTCCCATGGACTAAATGTGTGCCTCCAAAACGCACTTTGAACAGAAGCCCCCAAAGCCCAAGTCCCCTCCCCTTCCTGCTCTACTCATGTCCACCCTGCCCACAGCACCTCGTCCACGGGTAGAGCGGCCTGATGAAGACGCACGTCACCTCATTGTACCCTGGGTCACTCTCCAAACTCTTTCTTTACTGGTACGGGGGCTCGAGCCCACCCTCTGCCACTGAGCCAGCTCTCCAGCCTTCTTTACTTTTTATTTTGAGACAGGGTCTTGCCAACTTGCTTAGGGCCATGCTAAGTTGCTAAGGCTGGCCTCAAACTTACGATCCTCCTGCCTCAGCCTCCTGAGTCACTGGGATTACAGATGTGAACCACCACACAGGGCTCATGGCATTTCTTAAAATATGGAGTAGGCAAAAAATGGCACATTAGCTTTACGTTCTATCTCCAGCCCACGGAGCGCTGTCTTCGGTGGTCTCCGTGCTCTGCTGGCCTGTAGTCAGTCCTTTTAGGCTAGTTTTGGTTTGAGTTCCTAAAACTGAGCCTTCTGGAACCACTCTCAAGCAAATGAGCAGCCCCCTCCCCGCCCCCGCCAGTTTTAATCTCCCTCAACCCCTTCCTGTTCCTTCTAGGGCTAACTTGTGATTACAGATCTGTTGGGGGGATCTGGTATGCAAAGTCAGTCTTCCTGCCCCAAACTTTCACTTCTGAAGTTCACTGACCACTGTGACTACTGTGACCACCCACCACTGACAGGTTTTGCAGAGAATCTAAGGTGGAGCAATTGTGTGGCAGGTACAAGGCCTGAGTCTGTCCCCTCCAAAAAGAAAAGCACTGATCAAGAAGCCCTGGGTGAGCAGGTCTTCAAGGACACCACGTGATGAGCTGTGGTTAGAACAGATATTTAGGGGACTAGTAGAACAACTAGTTAAGGCCTACTAACCAGGACACTGAGTATGGTAATAGGGTTGTGCTCTTTGGCCTTGATAGCAACAATTCAAAACAAGTAAGAGGAGATCCACCACACGGACCTAATAGAACAGATCCAGGGCCTGAGTTCAGCTCAGAAACCACCACTTTGAAATCCGCCGGCTCTGCTTTGGTTGAACAGTGAACCCCTCTGGTGAAGTCACTAAACAGTGCTTGGACATCCTCTGAGGAGGGCACTAAAACCCCTTGGCCCATCCTCGTCTGTGGCCCCCTGGGTGGCTCAGCATCCTTGCAGCCAAGAACCTGGGTCAGGTCAGGCATGGTGGCCTGCACCTGTAGTCCCAGGTACTTGGGAGGCTGAGGCAGGAGGATTACAGGTTTGAGGCCAGCCTCAGCAACTAAACTTGTTTCAAAATGAAAAATTAAAAGGTCTGGGGATATACTTAGTGGTAAAGTACCCCTGGGTTTAATCCCCAAACCAAATTTAAAAAAAAAAAAAAACGTTTTTTGTTTTGTTTTAAAGGCTTTCTTCAAAACCCTTGCTTTGCTGTGTCTACCAGACCAACAGTCCAAAGCTATTATGTCACAAAACTCTTCTGTCTGCCAATCTACCCAGGTCCCTGCCCTGCTGGACCAGTGTGAAAACCACCCACCTCTGGTCATAAACCGGCCAGCGTCCTCCCTCCCTTCCCACTCCTGAGCCCGCAGTGACCTGCCACAGGCCTTCTGATTGATCAGCAGGTTATTCTGGTGATGATTTTGGTGCAGTCAAAGCTAACATTGGAAGCCAGGCACTATGTCGCCCGCCTGTGACCCCAGCGCTTCTGGAGGCTGAGGCAAAGCCAGGCACTAGGCAGCTCAGTGAGTCCCCCCTGTCTCTAAATCAAACACAAAATAGGGCTGGGGGTGCGGCTCAGTGGTCGAGTGCCCTGAGTTCAATCCCTGGTACCAAAATAAAAAAAAAAAAAGAAGAAGAAGAAAAAAAAGAAAGAAAGAAAGAAAGAGAAAAGAAATGGGGAAACTTGCCAGACACTCCTGTAATCCCAGCTTCCTGGCAGGCTGAGGTGGGAGACTGAGGCAGGAGGATCTCAAATTCAAGGCCATCTCAAAATAAAAAATAATAGATGGCCCTGAACCGAGCCCCGCCGCCGTTTGCCAAAGCTGTCAGTCTCAAGCAGGAGCCTTTCTGCGGTCTGTGGGCCATTTCAGAACTTTAGAAATGTAAGGATCAATTCATTTAAAAGGAACATCTGAGCAAACCAGAAAATAATAATAAAATAAATAGGGCTGGGGGCGCGGCTCTGTGGGAGGAGCCGGGAGCTCAATCTGAAGGGAAGGAGGG